>NC_056725.1:1665752090-1665892090 GCF_019279795.1 Protopterus annectens
TTGCCCAGTCGGAGTTGATCTTGTCAACCACAGTGGCTCCAGCATCTGTTGCCATTGACATTGTTCCCAACATAAGTCCTTGGGTTACTGGTTTTGTCAACATCAGGAAGGTCCTTGAACTGGGATAGTCCTTAGTCCTGTCCCCTTTGGGGGATAAAACCAAGAAGGACAATGAATCATTTTAAGAATATGGAATTTGGAGGAATTTTCTAGAACAGTATTTTACACTTTAGCAGCTATATTTAATTATTCAGTGGTTAGACCACACAGTATAGTTGTTGCAAAAATCTTCATGAGCATATTATAATAAATTCATTTAAATCTCCATTTTTGAGATTATTTATAATGTAATGGAATTATTTTTAATTTGAGAACTATTCAGAAATTAAGATCCCCATTACTTTAAAAAAAATGAAGGTTTTGATATTTCATATAGCTTAAACAGCTGGATTTGTAGAGTTTTCACAATAAATATGATTGTGTAAAAATTTTTATGTATTGGTTTGATTGCATTGCTAAAGGTATTTTTATCTTCTGAAGTTGAGAATCTAACATGGAGCCATCTCTATTAAAAATTCAAATTTTTTAGAGAAAATTTTCAAGTTTAGTTTAAATTAAAATGAAAGGAACACATAGCCTAAATTACATTTTATATCCATAATTCTTGGAGAAGCCCTTACAAGGGCAGTTTCTGATTGTGTGTGTGTGTGTGTGTGTGTGTGTGTGTGTGTGTGTGTGTGTGTATGTATATATATATATATATATATATATATATATATATATATATATATATATATAATATCTGTCTGTGCGCGTGTGTGTGTATGTATATGCATGCATGCATGCATGCATGCATGTATAGTTCCCCTTCACATGACAGAATTTCTGTAAACTCGAAATTCATAAGCCCAAAACCAGAATCTCGAATTTACAAAAACTCAAATGGGAAGGGGAACCTAAAAGACACCTTTCTAATGTTTTTGCAGGGGGACTTCGCCCCCTGCACCCCCCACAACCCCCGTACTTAAATATTCCTACTCGGAGATTGCACTACAGCAGAGGACAGGGAAATCTTCCGGTTTGCGCTATATGCGTAACCGCAAACTGGAAGATTTCCCTGTTCTCCGCTTTAGTGCAGTCATGGAGCATTTAGATTTAGCTGCGAGGATGCAGGGGGACCTTGCCCCTTGCGAAATGTAAGTGAACACATTTTTTTTTTTTTTTTTTAAGCCCTACACTTCCCATTCACAATTTCGAGTGAATGGAAGTTAGAGATTCTGGGCTCGAGCGTATGGGTTTCGATCTTCCATTCATTCGATCTTGTGAAGGGAAACCATATATGTATGCATATGTATGTGTGTGTGTGTGTGTGTGTGTGTATATGTATATGTATATGTGTGTGTTAGTAAAAACAATTGGGTAAAGGTTATTAGAATTACATACTCTGTTGAAATGAATCTGTAGAAGAATATTTGAAAACCTGTTGGTCTAACTTCACAAGCGTGTACTGGAAATTTTTATGTGGAAGTATATTCCTAGAATATTAAACCCTGTAAGTTATCAACTTTTGAGAAAGGAACTACTTTAAGATTTTAAAGTATTAAAAGCTGTCTGGGTTGATATTTTCTCAGATTGTGAGACCTGTATTTTTGGAATGAGATTAAATTTTTTCAAAGGTTTATGGACTGACATTGTCATTTTGTAAATAAACCTTTAACAAATGTACCTGTTTTTAGTTTTTACATTGTAATCTGTATATAATGTTTTGGGATCTTCCATTTTTTTAGTTATAAAAATGTCCTTGAAACTGGAAGTCCAATTTGGTACCTTTCTTTAATGATTTTTAAAATGGCCACTGTTTTTTGTAGGAATGAAAAGGATGCACAAAAATTGAGGAATGAGAAAAATCTTATGTAAGTTGTTGGAATAATATATAAAAATTAATATGGAAATGTCTGTGTATGTTGAAGATGCAATCATTTTAAATCCTGAATATATTACTGCTTTTGTTAACTTGTGAGAGAATTTAATCTTTTTTTTTATTTTCTTCTATTGTATATAATGTATGTATGTTTAAAAATAAAAAGTTTTTGGGTGGTGGGGGGACTAGTCATGAGGCATCACAAGAAAGCAAATGATCTAGTCCATTAGAGAATTGGCTTATCCTAGAATGTGTGAGGGGAATGAAAGATGACTGGGAGCAAGGGCCATAGAAATAAGGTGTTCCTCCCCCTTCCACCCTTTTTATAGCAAATCTTGCTGCATGGAGTGTATAGCAAATGCACAGGAGGGATGATGGTCTTGAAACCTGCAAGTGTGGCTGATCCACAGTCGGTGTGCTCTGCAAGATATCTGTAGTAAATCACTAGGGGAGCTGCGGCTTTAAAAGTATCATAACAGACTGATTTAGACTAGTTCAACATGGAAAAATATCCTTTGCATTTCCTCATGGAAGTTTCTAATGACTCAGTCAATCCTGCTGAATTGTGAGGATCCACTGAAGAACCTAACGTGCAGAATTATGAACTATTGATGTTCGTGTTTCACTGTTGCAGTGATTACACTTGGGTTATCCTGCTGGCATGCTACCTGCAGTCAGCCTGAATTCCAAAGTCCTGGTCCGGCGTCTTGAAGCAAGAATAGATGAAAGCTTATACAATTATTTGCAACAACCAGCACCAAGGATCCCTTGTTCTCTTTGGGATACCCAAGGTACATAAATGTGTAAGTAATCCACCAATGAGACCTTTGGTGGATGGGAGGGATAGTATTACATACACATGTGCTAAGGTCATAGATAAAATTTTGCAGAAATATATCAAGGGTGAGCGCCAAATTTCAAAAGATTCATGGTCATTTCTTGAAGCTATTAATAATTTAGGGTTTTGTGCTAACAGTGTTTTTGTCTGCTAACAGTGTTTTTGTCACAGTAGATGTAAAGGACCTGTATTCATCTATCCCACACCAGGTTGGGATGGAATGGGTTTCACATATGTTAAGGATTTTAGATGCACCCACTAGTGAAATTAAATTGGTGGAAGAACTGATAGATACAGTTCTTTCATACAATTATGTAATGTTCAACAATGATATTTTCCACCAAAAAGTCGGAGTGGCAATGGGCTCTCCATGTGGAGCCAGCCTAGCAAATCTAGTGATGGCTTATTGGGAAAGAACTTTCGTGTTAAACAACTTGGACTATAAGGATAATATTTTGTTCTATACACGGTTCCTGGATGATATATTTATCTTATTCCAGGGAACTGATGTTGAATTGGAGGGCTTGTTAGAAATGTTTAATAACAGCACCCACTTCCTGAGTTTCACATCCAGTCATAGTAAGGACAGAATAGTATACCTGGATGTAGATTTAAGGAAGGACTATGATGAAAGGATGTATGTTTCTAAAATATATAGGAAAGCGACCCATTCTAACATTTACTTGCATTTTACAAGTTGCCATCCTATGCATCAGAAGAGATCTGTAGTTAAGGGGCAACTGGTTAGGGCAGCCAGGATGACAACTAAGGATGAGGAGTTTGAAGAGGAGTGTATCTTAATGTCTAATTTTTTTAGGCAAAGGGGATACCCTCCTCTGTTCTTACAGGGGATCAAGGAAGTCCAGTATAAAAGATTGGTAGGGGACTATGTCCCAATACTAAGTAAGATAAATAGAGGGGCCATAGTGGTAGTAACAAAAGAAGAAATGGTTAATACCTTCAGTTTTGTATGCACATTTAACATCGAATCCCATAAAATAATGAATATTATTACAAAAAACTGGGACTTCTTGACGAGTGATAAATATTTTAGAGAAGTTCCCAGAAAGACCTAAAATCACACATATAGGCGTGGTAACAATTTAAAAGAAATTCTGGAAGCCAAAGGTAAAGTGAATACTAAAAAAGAAGGTATGTACAAGTGCAATATGTGTAGGTATTGTAGGTATATTGATGAAGGTTGTAATTATAGTATTGATGAACAGAAATACAAGTCCAGTGGGAAGTTTAACTGTAACAGTAAACAAGTAGTATATTTAGCTAAATGCACAAGTTGCCCGGCTTTCTATATCGGGAAAACTGATAGAAAGCTTGGCGAAAGGATCTAGGAGCATATTTACTGTATTAGTAGGAACAAACTAGAGAATGCTTTAGCTAGACATACCAGCGAGTTTGTTGGCCATGAATTTAAATTTAGAGTCATTGACCAATTGAAGAAAGATGAAAGAGGACCAGAATCTTTGAAATTGGAGAGGAAGGAACTCCTATGGCAGCTCAGGGTAAATGCATGTCAATACCCAGGCATCAATGAAATGACTTCCATTATGTGTATACTTAGGTTAAAAAATTTAGTTAGGTAAATGTCAGTAAAGAACTAGTAAAAACTAGTATAATTGATCATTATACCTAAAATACCATTAAAACTGGGTGGTTGGTAAGGGTTCTCGATAGGGATAAGGTAAAATCAACCCTTAATGGCGTTCAAGATGTGTACACTTAAGTTTGTGGGGGCATGTTTGTGTGTGTGTGTGTGTGTGTGTGTGTGTGTGTGTGTGTGTGTGTGTGTGTGTGTGTGTGTGTGTGTGTATATGTATATATATATATATATATATATATATATATATATATATATATATAAAAATGTTAAAGACACTTGTTTTTTCATATTTTTAAAATTTTCCTCCTTTATGACTAACTTCTAAAGGTAAATTGTGTAACGTATTCATATTTATTCTGATTTATTTTGATCAACTGAATGAAGTGATTATTTTCATTTCAAATATTATTATTTTAATATTATTTATTATATTTGTTAGGTTTTAATAGCGAATATTTACACTTATTACATATTAAATATATTAAATACATTATTAATGTTTTTATTGTATTTATGCTAATGCTTTGGCAACTACTGGTATGAGCACTTGGTTAATCTTTAACTCTTAACATTTATTATTATTGTCTAAATTCACTTAGTTTTAAACAGTGAAAGTAATTTAAATCAATGTTAAAATTAATAATATATACACATTATTATATTATCTTATTTCACGATTTTTTAAGAGTAAAAGTTAATGTCGAACTTAAGCAAGTCCGAGTGAGTTTAACTTTGTAGGAGGGTATACAAAGTTAATGAAGATGTTTTGAAAAGAATGTAAAACTAATGGTATGTGAATTTATGTATGTGCCTTTAAGCAACTAAATGGATTATTGATTAATATAGGCACATTTTAAATAGTGGTTTGGGGCATTGTTCTAAAATTTCTGAGGAAGTTAAGAGACAGTCTTGACAAAGTGTATTGCTATTATTGCACTTAAAGTTGATATTTTAAGGATTTCTTGAGTGGAGAGTCTAGGATCTGATATTTTTTGTTGCTGAATTTGTCGGAACACTTTTTTGGTTTGACCTCTTTCCTGATGTCAGTGCGCCAGGTTATAAAAGATGTAGCCGACGCAATTTTCTTTAGTCTTTCTTGCCGCGCGGTGCCCGAAGCAAAAGCAGTTCTCAAGTGCCGGTCGGCAGACTCTTGAGATTTTCGAAATTGAATTTCAGATCTGAAGTCTTCTATAAAGCTAAGTACCCCGTTGGGGAAACTTTTTTTTCTTGCTCCAGGCCGATGTCAGAAAAAGTTAACAATTGTATTTCTTGTGGGAAGCAAATACCTCATAAGGATTTTCATTCTTAATGTATTCCTTGCCTAGGCCCTGACCACGACGTAGCTAGTTGTCAGTTTTGTGAAAGATTTAACGAACGCACTATGAAGCGTTGGTATGATTTTGCTTTTCATTACTTTGGCCGAAGGTTTAACTATATAATGCCGTCGGAACAACCGACCGGAATTCATAAAAAGCGCAAGGAAAAAAGAAAAGGACAGGCATCTTGGGTGCTAAACTGATGACAAAGCCTCTTCTAGGCCATTCGCCGGTTCTCAGTGAGGCGCTTTCGCAGCCCCCGACACCCGCTACCTCAGAGCCACAGGCCGCCTCCGACTCCCACATGGAGACAGCTAGGCCTCTGGATACTAAAGGTATTGGGCCTTCAGAAACTAATCCCTCAGATGGGTCCGGAGCTGCTGAGCAGGCATCGGCTTCTGAGGGTGTTTTCAGACCTACACAGCTTTACATCAAGCTAACTTCAGCATCCAAGACAAAGACTAAAACAGTTTTAAAGACAAGGAAACAAGTACAGCATTCTCCAGGACAGACTTCCATGCCTAAGAAACAGATGCTCAAAATGGCCGAAGACCTAATTACTTTGATCAGGGGTTCCTATCCCCCTCCTGATAAGTGGCCTAGGCAAGATACTGAATATGATTCCTCTGATCAGGTTTCCATTTCCTCTTGACTCCTCTTCAGAACAGGGAGACTCTATTCCTCCCTATGAGGATTCTGATGCTGAAGAATCTATTTCTTCAGCTTCTCCTGAGGATTACTCGTTTGGGGAAACCCTGCATACCATGAGGGAGCATTTCCACTGGGAGAGCCAAGATTATTCCGATTCTAAGAAAAGGCTCGGAGACTTTCTTCTGCTACCACAGCACAGACCTCTTGCTATTCCACCTGTTCTAGACATTGTAGATGTATTTTCAGTCCGGCCTGTCTCCTGACTCTTTACCTCCTGCACCTGTTAAGCCAGACAGATACTACAGGGTTCCAAATTCTCATAAATTTCTATATAAAAACACTGCTGCTGACCCAGAAACTATTACTCAGGGTACCAAAGGGGTCAAGGCTGCTACTGCAAAAAAAAACCTGCCCCCTCAGATTCTAGGGCACCGGACAGATGGGGGAAAAAAGTTTACACTTCTGCTACCTTGGCTGTAAGGGCGTTAAATTGTCAGTTTCATATGCTTAAATATCAGCAATACTTAATGTCTCTTAAAACGGAAAATGTTGACAAATTCTGAATGTTCTGAGAACAAGGAATTGCAGGATTTATTGCATGCAGATGAACAAGTGGGAAAACGTACTTTGCAATGTGGTTATGATTCACTGGAGGCCTCTTGCAGGGCCGCTGTAACAGGTTCTGTTATTAGAAGGTATGCTTGGTTAAAGGAACAGACTCTGCCTGATCATGTTAAAGCAAAATTATTGGATGCTCCATTACAGCATGATACTTTGTTTGGTGTTAGGCAGAAGAGGTGTTGAAGAAAATGGCGGATTCTCGTGTCAGACAGGCCACAAAGAGGCAGATACAGATGCCCTAGAGGCAGACAACAGCCTCAGGGCTCATACAGGCCCAAACAAATTGGGTGCTTCTACCTCCAAAAGCGGAGAATACAAATCAGTCATATAGGAAAACGGTCCCAATGATTTCCCTCTGCCAGTGCCAAGCACTTATCTTTTGGCAGCACCCTTAGGGGGAAAGCTAGCACTTTTTTCCACAAAATTGGCACACGATCACCCAGGACAAATGGGTCATAAATGTAGTCTCTCAGGGCTTACAGGTTCCACTTTCACACCCTTCCAAAGGCAAAAGGTATGTCAGACCTGCCACACAATCAGTGGGCAGAGGCACAAAAACAAGTTTCATCTCTCCTGGACATGAGGGCCATTCAGCCAGTGCCACAACAAGAGCAGGGACAAGGATTTTACTCAAGGCTTTTCTTAGTAACCAAGAAAGGACAAAGCATGGAGACCAGTTCTGGACCTGTCATTTTAAAAACTTTTCTGGATGTTCCAAAATTCAAACTGTTGACTCTACAACAGCTTCTGCCCATGCTGGGAAAGAAGGCTTGGCTTATAACTTTGGACCTCAGAGGCATACCTGCATATCCCAATCAGGCAATCTTGCAGAAGATACCTCAGATTCATAGCTGGCTCAATGCACTAACAATTCTCTGCACTGCCCTTTGGCTTATCTACTGCGCCCAGGGTCTTTACAAAATGTCTGGCACCAGTAATTGCATTTTGCAGACAGAGGAATTCAAATATATCCCTACTTGGACGACTGCCTTATTCAAGCAGAGACCAAAGACTTATTCTACTAAAGCATCTGGCTTTTGTAAAAAGATTACTGATTTGCCTAGGGTGCACAGTAAACGAAAAGAAATCAAAACTAGTACCCTCTCAAGAGATAATATTCCTGGGTGCAAGCTTAAATAAAACTGCCCAAATGGTTTATCTCACGCCAGACAAACAAAGGCAACTGACTTCTTACTTCAAAAGCATGGCAACAAAGACCCAGTTATCTGCAAGAAAAATTCTGCAAGCTCTGGGCTACATGGCCTCCTGCATTCTGCTAATTCCATATGCAAGACTGCATGTGAGGAAACTACAATGGTATCTAAAAAGTGTTTGGACTCAACATTGCCACAGCCTGGAATCATTAATTTCACTCATTCCCTGCCTACAACAGGTGTTTCGATGGTGGGCACAGGCCTGTCACCGCAACAAGGGACAGCCATTCACTTTACCCACAGCCAGGCAAACACTAACAGATGCTTCAGATTATGCCTGGGGGGGGGGCCCAAATGGCAGGAAAATGTGTTCAGGGCACATGGCCCCCAAGCCAAAGGCATCTTCACCAATCAAAAAGAGATGCTAGCTGTATAAAATACCCTGATGGCCTTCAAGGACCTACTTCATCCAGGACAGCTGCTAATAAAGACTGACAACACCACAGTTATGTGGTACATAAACAAGCTGGGGGGCACACATTCCTACCCCCTTTACAGACAAGCCATGATTTTGTGGAACACAGCATTGACTTACCAAGTACACTTGGAAGCACAATTCCTGCCAGGAAAAACAAATGCTCTGGCAGACAAACTAAGCAGAAACCTCATGGATGATCCTCCAGAGTGGAAACTAAATCCACAAATCTTCAGCATGATAACAAGGAAATGGGGGTGCTCCGACAGATTTTTTTTGCTTCCCCTTACAACTGCCAACTTCAAAGATTCTGCACAAGGACTTATCACAAACAAGCATGGAAAGTGGATGCCTTGTCATTCAGCTGGAACAACCTTACAGTATATGCCTTTCCTCCCTGAGGTACTCCTAAAGGTCAGACAAGAGAAGCCACAAATGATACTAATTGCCCCAGATTGGCCACGCCAACACTGGTACCCAATCCTAAGAGGCTTGCCGGCCCAATCTGGACATTGCCTCAAATTCCTCATTTACTGACCCAACAAAACAATCCGATACTGCACAGCCAACTCAGAACCCTAAATCTAGCTGCTTGGCGGATAGTGTAACCATTCAGAATACACCTCTCTCTAAAGCGGTTATGGATGTTATTTTGGAGGTCAGGAGGCCCAGCACCAGAAAATCTTATGCAGAAAAATGGAAGAGATTCTGTGCTTGGAACCAGGCACAAGGAATTGACATGCTTGTCTCAAATATACCTTAGATTTTACAATATCTAACTGAGATGCTGGACAAAGGCTTATCCTTCTCATCAATTAAGATCCATGCCTCTGCCATTTCAGCTCATTACAATGCAGACCCACCTATTTTTTTCACATCAACTGCTTAGGCAGTTCCTCAGGGGGGCCAAAAATATAAGATCTCCAAGGAGAGCACCAATACCTGCATGGGACCTCAATTTTGTCTTGGAAAAACTCACGCAGCCTCCTTTCGAGCCAGCCAGTACAGCTGAGATAAAATTCATATCATGGAAAACCGCTCTGCTCCTAGCAATAACTTCAGCAAGAAGAGTCTGAGTTGCAGGCATTAATGGCTGTGGAACCTTTTATCTTCCATCCGGACAGGGTTTCTCTAAGGACAAACCCAACATATATGCCTAAGGTGGTGTCCAGTGTGGCTCTTAACCAAACCATTCATTTGCCTGCTTTTTTCCCAAACCCACAGAATAAAGGGGAGAGACTTCTGCATTCTTTGGGCATACACAGACAGCTACGCTTCTACTTGGACAAAACTAAAGCTTTCAGAAAGACTGAGCGACTTTTAGTGGCATATGCTGCAGGACCACAAGGAAAGGCCATCTCAAAGCAGACTATTTCAAAATGGATAGGACACTGCATTCGTTTCTGCTATTCACAGCATGGCAAGTCAGTGCCCAAGGGCATTAGACCACATTCTACCAGGGCAGCAGCAGCCTTCCTCAGAGGAGTACCAACCAAGGATATTTTGGAGTGTGCAACTTGGACTTCAGTACACAGTTTTACTAAGCACTACCACTTACCTCTTTACTCTAAATCCAGAGCAGGTTTTGCCACTGCAGTTCTGCGGGACCTTATAGCCACTCCTAATTCTATTTAGACGCAGCCGCCCAACCTCAGCTTTGGGATTCAACCCAAGTGTAATGACTGCAACAGTGAAACACGATGAACATAGTACAGTTGTGTACCTACCATAAATGTAGATGTTGATGTATTCACTGCAGTCCAGGTTACCCACCCACCATCCCCCTTTCTCTGCTGGGACTTATCTGTACTTCTCTATCCTATACAACCTATGTGGTGTATTTGATTGTAGATGAAGGTATTTATTTTAGTGCATGCTTTTATAAGCTATGTTTTTTAGCCTACCCTTTTGGGGGCACCTGACATCTGAGGCAAGAAAAACTGAAGAAAATGGTGTTGGCTGCATCTTTTATACCCCTGGCGCACTGACGTCTGGGAAGAGGCGACAGCAACCGATGCCGGACCAGGACTTTGGAATTCAGGCCGACTGCGGGTAGCCTGCCAGCAGGATAACCCAAGTGTAATGACTACAACAGTGAATACACTCTATCTACATTTATGGTAGGTACACAACTGTACTATTCCCCAGAGTTCAAACAGGCACAGGGACCAAGTCAGCTTGAATTCTCTGGGGAAGACCTGTGGACCTGATGGACTGGATGTTGACTAGAAGAAAGGAAGTCTGTATCCAGAGTGCAGCCTATAAAGGTAATCAATGTGGGAATCAAATGGAACTTTATTTTTGAAGTGCATGCCAAGAGAGACACTTGGTTGTTTCAGTGTTTTTGCTGAAATAAAAGTCTGGGAAACTGACACTGGTTCAAATGGAGATCTTTAACAGCTGCATACAAGATCACCATGCCGAGCTTTAATGTGTGAATGTAATTTGCAAGTCTGAATCATATATTCAGAATAACTAGTTATGCAGAAGATGTGAAAGCATTTTTTTAAACCTCAGAATGTCTGCCTCATTAATGTAGATGGTGTTGCAGGCTTAAACAAAAAAGCAAAATGCACTGAATTGGATTACGAAGTCAAGGGTGTGAATACTAGTGTTACAGAAGATGCATTTGGATAGTAATAAGTATGTGAATTTGGTAAAGAAAGGAATTCCGAATGGACATTCATCTGAGTGTCTGACAAAGGACAAGTAACAATACTGACTGTAACAGAGGCTCAAATAGTGATAGAAGAGAGGGTAAAAGGCAAGACTTGTGGTATTAAGGGGTTATTGGAAAGGAAGGAGGACCGGACTGGCATGTAGTTACATTCCACCTAAAGCTAGCATGAACCTTAAAAGAATTTTGGTAAAATACTATGCTTTCATGAGGGATTGTTTATGGGTGAGACTGGAACCTTTTTTGCCATAGTGAGGATGTATCCGGGGCCCTTGAAGGAAAAAAATGGAACAAAAAGGGCAGATTTATGAAAAGGCAAATGACATGTAGAATGGAAGGTGTGACAGTAGCAGGAACACCGACTGAATTTACATCCACTACATGGAGTGCCATGATTCCACTTTATTAACTGTTAAACATCATCGTGATTCAATGCTACACTAGCATGAGACCAGATCTTAACTTTGCTTAGAATGCTCCTTATTCCCAGATTTGTGGAGCAAACCAAGATGCAGAAAACCAGAATCATTCTGATGCTTATTGGCCACAAGAAGTGTGGTTTCTTCTGCTGTGACTTTTTGTGCTTAACATGTCTCTGAGGCCAACCAGGTGACTTCTAAATCAATTTTCTGGCAAGCCTCACACAAACCTAAACTCCCTCCACCATTCCACATTGTTTCTTTCACTTCTTTTGATGGCTGTGGATTCTTTGGTTAGTCCTTATGTTAAGAAAACTTAAAAGGCTCTGTCATTTTGTCTATGACCGGGTACATGGATCCTTTCGTGGCTTATTACAATCTGTTCTTGGTAATCAATCTCATTGTTTTAACTCTAATTGAAAGTAAAAATACTGAACAAATTTACTTTGAGGAGCAAATCCATTCTCAGTTATCTGGTATTCACTTGTTTGCAAGAAGTGATCCTGGGACTGTTTCCTCATTTCTTCTTCCCATATTCTTGGAGGAGGTCAGATTTTGCAGGGCCAAGGTTATTCTTGTGGACTGTTTTTGGTTCCAAGTATGCATATCCCTGCTTTGGCATTACATTGTGCATAGACTTCCTAAGTCTAATGCCATTCATGAGCCACTGTTTCACCCATCTGGCAAGTCTGACCTGGACCATTCCTCCCTTAAGTTGACCACCTGGTATCTCCACTCACCATGATGGCCTGGGTGCCTTCCTACCCTGATTTGACAGTCCAGGTATAAAAAAAGTTTTAAGTAAATGGACTCTTATTTTCTTATGTACCACTGTTAAGTTTATAGATTCCTTTATGGCTTTTGTTGCCAGTATTCTGGAGTATTTGTCAGACTTGATTCAAGGCTTAGCATTTCCTGTGTCAAGATGTTCTTCGTGTTTCACTGTTGCAGTCATCACATTTGGATTATCTGCCTGCAGGTAGACCTCAGTCGGCCTGAATACCAGAGTCTTGGGATTTCTTTGATGCTGTCACTTCCATGACGTCTGGTTGTCGGGGATATAAAACATGCAGCCAACGAACATGCAGCCAACGCCATTACATCAGTCTTTCTTGCAGTGCCTGAAACAGTCTTTCTTGCAGTGCCTGAAACAGTAGCATTTCGCAAGTGCTGGTCGGCTGACTCCTGAAATTTTCGTTTTTTCGAATTTCAGACCTGAAGTCTTCTAAAATAAAAGTACCCCATTGGAGATGTGTTTTTCTTGCTCTAACCGATGTTAGAAAAAAATGAATAGTCTTGCCTGTGGAAAGCAAACGCCTCAAGAGATTTTTCATTCTTACTGTGTCACCTGTTTAGGCACAGACCACGACGTCCCTTGCTGTCGGTTTTGTGCCTTGTTCAATGCCTGAACTATTCGTCGTTGGGCTATTTTTGTCACTGAATTCTTTCGTTCTTTGTTGCCGTATTCCAAAATGGCTTCGATAAGGCATCTGACTACCGATCTGAAAAAAACATGGGGATAAAGACAGTGACCACATAGGTCCAAAACCGCTGACTACGCTGCTGTTAAGTTAGTTGCCAGTCCACCGGTGCTCAGTGAGGCGCTTTCACAGCACCTGATGCCCACTTCTACAGATTTGCAGGCCTCTACTGAGACCCATTCTGAGTCCAGTATGCCGTGAGATGCTTCTTCGACTGTGGAACATGTGGATGTATCTACCTTGGATGGGTCCGGAGCTGTTGTGCAGGCACAGGCTTCTGAGGGTGTATTCAGGCCTTCCGATTTTCATATCAAACCGACTTTGTGTCATACCAAAAATACCGAATTTCTTAGGCCTAGAGTTCACACTACGCCTAGGAAACCGATGACCAAAGTGCATTCTCGGGCCCACATGCCACAAAAATAAATGCTTAGAATGGCTGAATACCTTACTTTAATTAGGGGAAGTCAGCCTTCCCCCTCAAAAACACCAAGAGCTGATTTTCCTTCTGATTCTTCAGATCAGGAGTCTAACTCTGACCCTTCTGAGTACCAGGACATGCCCTTCTCTACCTATGAAGAGTTTGATGCAGAGGATTCAGTTCCCTCTGCTTCCCCATCAGAATTTTCTTTTGGTGATACCCTGTATAACCTTGGAGAGCATTTCTGCTGGGAGAGCCAGGACTATTCTCAGTCCAAAAAGAGACTGTGGGAATTTTTAAACTTGCCTCAGCACAGGCCTCTAGCTATCCCTCCTGTTCTGGAAATCTGAGATGTCTTCTTGGAATCCAGCCTTACCCCCCTGATACTTTGCCTACGGCTCCCAGGAAACCTGACCGGTACTATAGAGTACCTTACTCCCACAAATTCCTCTTTAAGAATCCTGCTGCAAATCCAGAGACCATTTCCCAAGGACCTGAAGGCATCAAGGCTACAATGGCCAAAAGCCTACCCCTTTGGGCAGGGATTCTAGGGCTTTAGACTGGGTAAGAAGGTATACATCTCTGCCACTCTTGCTATCGGGGCTTTAAGTTGCCAGTTTCATATGTTAAAGTATCAGCAGCATGTTATGGAACTAATTAAACAGAAAATGTTGATTCCTGATTGTGCAGAACATGGATTTACAAGAGTCAATGCATTCCGCTAATCAAGTTGGTAAACATACTTTGCAGAGTAGTTTTGATGCCTTAGAAGCATCTTGCAGGGCTGCTGTCACTGGGTCTATTCTTAGAAGGCATGCTTGGCTTAAGGAACAAAGCTTGCCAGACCATGTCTGTGCAAAATTAATAGATGCACCATTAAACCAAGAGCGTCTATTTGGCAATAAAGCAGAAGTCTTCAAAAGGATGGAGGAGAAAGCTAAATCTATGCAAACTGTTAGATTTCTTACAAGTACAGCCACCTAGATTCAGTAGGCATTGGCCTTCTAAAACTGGTCTTTCCCAGTCTCACAGACCTTCAGTCCAAACTCAGGGTCAGCAGACCACCAAGACAACAGTCTTAGGGTATGCGCAGATCTAAGCAATGGAGTGCTCCCACGTCCAAAACGGAGAGTAGTAAGCCACCACTCTATGGTAAAATTGCACAATGACTTATCCTTAACTCTTCCAAGCCTTGCTCAAGTACTTGCATCTTTAGGCGGAAAGCTCACTCTGCATGCAAAAAACTGAATATATTACCCAGGACAAATGGGTTTTAAACCGTTTCCCTAGGGTACGGATTCCACTTCCACTCACTCCCAACCCTAAGTAGATGTCCAAACCTCCCTCCAAACCATTGGGTGGAGGTCCAAAAGCAAATACTTTCTCTCCTCAGCATCAAGGCTATTCAGCCTGTCCCAGCAGAACGAAGGGGGGACAAGGCTTTTATTCAAGACTGTTTCTGGTTCCCAGAAAAGAAAACTCCTGGCGTCCTATCATAGATCTGTCTATTCTAGACACCTTTTTGGTGGTTCCAAAATTCAAAATGCTAACTCTCAAACAGCTGCTTCCATGCGGACAGGGTTTTTCCTCAGGACTAACCCATCATTTATGCCCAAGGTGGTATCTAGTTTGGCTTTAAACCAATCAATTCATTTGCCAACTTTTTTCCCCAAAGGATCCTGCACTCCCTGGACGTGCACAGGCAGCTTGGATTCCATCTGGACAGGACTAAGCCTGTCAGGAAATCTGACCAGCTGCTAGTCAGTTTTGCTGCAGGGGCAGAGGGCAAAGCCATTTCAAAGCAAACCATTTCTAAATAGATAGCACACTGCATCCATTTCTGCTACAAATACCATGGGAAACCTACCCCACAGGGGATCAGAGCACACTCCACTAGGGCTACATCAACCTCTACAGCTTTTCTCAGGGGAATCCCTACCAGGGACTTCCTGGAAGCTGCAACTTGGAGCTCTGTACACACTTTCAAGCATTACCACTTGCCTATCTTTTCTAAATCCAGAGCTGGATTTGCCACAGCAGTCTTACAGGGTCTGATTGCCAGCCCTAATGTTTAACTACCTCCACCCATCCTCAGCTTTGGGAATCAACCCAAATGTGATGACTGCAACAGTGAAACGGGAAGAACATAGTACAGTTGTGTACACTTGCCATAAATGTAAATGTAGATGTTGGTGTATTCACTTTTGCAGTCCTGGTTACCCTCACTCCAGCCCCCTGACTTCTTTGTTTCTACCTTTCTTTTTTGTTTCTACCTTTTTTTTGTTTGGCATATCTTATGTCATTGGTATTTGCTTTTTGATGGGAGTGTTCTATAACATTTAATTGCTTCCTATTTTGGGGGCTCCTGACATCTGGGGCAAGAAAAACTGATGTAATGGTGTCTGCTGCATGTTTTATACCCCTGATGACCCGACGTCATGAAAGAAGCGACAGCATCCGATGCCGAAATCCCAAGACTCTGGTATTCATGCCGACTGAGGGCTACCTGCAGGCAGATAACCCAAACATGACTGCAACAGTTGAATACACTCTAACATCTACATTTATGGTAAGTGTACACAGCTGTACTGTACACTTGCAGCCATATTTAATTCTCATTAAGGAGTGTGTTCTGGCTCCTTAGTTTCACTGTGCAAAGACTGCTTGAGAGGCATCTTTCTATTGTATTCCCTCCCCGTAAAGTGTCTGGTTTCACCATGGGCTGTTTACTTTGGAGTTTTGCCTCCCTTTCAGCTTGCTTCCTCTGTGAAGTTGAAATCTCTATCGTAGCCCCCTTTTCAGTCATTGTTGCCTCACCTAGAAGTTCTGACTTCCAGGCCTTGTGTGCCCGTTCCCTTTGTCTGATTTTCCATCAAGTCTATAAGGATGAATCCTTTGTACTAGCAGAGGCAGCTGAAGCGAATATTAATCAACTGTTTAGGTTTTCTTCCCTAACTACAGCAATTGTGATGAATACCTGATCCATTTTATGGCTACACATTGGCAACTTTACATTCTGCTTTTGTAGAATAAGATCCCCAGGAAATGTTTTTTAGCCGTTCCTTTCCTTTCCCAACAAAAAAATGTATACTATGTCAGTTAACACGGTTTTGGCTGCCACACCGAGTAAAGTTTTCTTATCAAATTATGTCAAGTCTTTACCTGAATCAAATATTTTCTTTAGAGCAGTTGCCACTTTGCAGGATTTCTTTAAAAATACCATGGATAACTTATTTGTATGGCAACCGTGTTGGCTTCTTGGAACACTTTTGCAGGGCACTAAACTGGATGTAATCTTTGGTTCTAGGTAATCATTTGGGACCACTGTTATTCAGGGCATTCTTTCATAAAGAGCAACAGTACAGTCCATGCTAGGGTTTCTTTCCTACAGGTGATGGAGATGAAGCTCCAAAGATCATTTATAAAAGTTTCCTGGTAAACAAATGATAAATAATGTAAGTCCGACTTGGAACAAAGCCAGTTTTCAGCATAGGCCCAAGGAGAAACGCTCCAGATGCATGTCTTTGTAACGTGGGAGGAAACCAGAGCACCCGGAGAAAACCCACATGAATGCAGGGAGGACAGGCAAATTCTGCACAAAAGGCACACCAGCTGAGAATCACAGGAGAACCTTTTGCTGTGAGTTAACAATAAAACTACTGCACCACTGTGCTGTCCATACATAACTGTAGTGTACTGCATTGAGACACAGGTTCATAGGATGATACTAGGGTATTGGTCCGGAGGCCCTTGTAAGCCTAGCCAAGTATTTCGCCCATGTTCCCACAAAATCTGCACCGGTTTCCCTTGTCCAGCAGGGACACAGGTGGGATCTCGGGGGTGTATTTTCATCTTCCCATCCTGTTGTCCAGGTTCCTCTTAGAGGGCTAGAGAGTTACTCTGACATGGAGAGGGAGTCCGTTCCACAGATGGCGTCTTTGGGACACATCTATCCTGCCAACAAGTTCAGTTAATGTCAAAGACCAGGTTGAGGCCTTGCATGTGAGTTGCGCAAATGGAGTTTGACTTATGGATATGCAGCAACTCCATCAAGGCTGGGTCTGAGATGGCCTTGTATGCCAGCCACAGGTCACCTCTGAGCAGTCTGTATGAGACTGAGTAGAGGGACAGGGCTTTTAGCCTATCTGTATAGGATAGGTGTTTGAGACCCTGGATTTTCCTGGTTAGGAGCCTCTGTGAGCTCTTCAGCTGCTGCATGTACTTGGCAAGGTACATGTCGAAGAGGGCATTGTACTCTACATCTGTCACTAAACCTGTCCTCGCTGCCTCAGTCTGATTGCCATTGCTGTGGTAGGGGGATTTAGTGTGAGCTCAGCATTGTCCAGTAATGAAGTGCCAAGATAGCTTGGCAGTTAAAATTCTAGGCCAAGTCCTGATTGTCTTGGTCTTAGGGATGTATTTTCAATTTTTTGTTTGTGTATTTATGTTGTTCCTGTTTTACAGCTGGGAGCTTTAATTTTCTCCCACCCCATCCATGCGCCTTTAGTTAATTTGATCTCATCCAGCTGTGCTTTTAGACCTTTAGTCCACTCAGCCTTGTAGAATTTGTGGCATTTTGTCTATCTCATTCAGTTTTTTCTTGTTTTAAGCAGTTTTCATTGTTATAAAGAGAATCTTTACAATACCATGCTTGAGTCCCTTACGTTTTTACATAATTTTACATCAACCATATCCTGTAGCGGCTTCTCTCATCGATGCTATACTAACTGTGGACAAGTTAACATGTCCTGCGTATTTCCAATCAGTTTTATAGCAACGTGCTGTAAACCGTCGCTTGCACATTTCTTCATCCCAGAGAGAAAAATGAAAGCTGGATAACTACTAAAATGTCTACAGCATGCATCTTTAACTTGACTTGCTCTTCCTGAAAACTTCTGGAATGTACCATTATTTTTTCAAATATCCATATTTTTTCAAATATCCATCACACTCAGATTGTCAACCCTTTTATTCCTAATTCTTCATTCTTTTCTCAGATACTTTCAACCAGCTATATGGCAAGCTTTACTATGTATTTCTCTCTCATGCCCTCATAGGATGATCCTTTCTTAGTTGATCTTTCTCAACAATTTAAGTTCTGTATGCAGTGATCTGTCCGCTGGTGTCATTTGAGCTTCTGCATGTCAAACTTCTCTCTGACCTGCGTCCACCACTGTAAACATAGATGATAGCTGGTCTTTATTTCTGACCAGGAAATCTTGCATAGCTGAACGGAATATGGAAAAGGCTCTCCCTCCGGTGCCTCAACATAGACCCAGAACCCAATTAGAGCACAGCTGTCCCTTTTTTTTTTTTCTTGCCTGCCAGAGTTGTATTGTTTGTGTCCTGTGCCTCTCTGAAGCTGTGCTTGTCAGCCATTTCATTTTGTCTGCAATTGGACCCCCATTATACTCCACATTTCCATTCAAAGTTTCTTAAAGGGCTGCTGCATTTGAGTCTACTCCTGAAAGGAAATTACTACATCTTTTATTGAAAATTTTTACCTTTTTGAGCCTGATGCGTCTGCACCCCCTGAACTACCTTTATTGGAAAGACATTTTATTATTTGCAGCTGTTCTGTTAAAAGGGCTTCTGAGCTGTATGGTGTTGTGTGTAGGGAACCTTTCTAGATTTTCCACAGACAGGATCACCTTGTGTACTAAAACCACTTTCCAGCCTAAGGTGGTGACACATTTAATCCTTAATTAGGCAGTTCCTCTCCCTATTTTCTTTCCATCTCCATAAATCAATGGAGGAAGCTGTTTTATACATTCTCGATGTTAATAGATAACTTGTTTTATGTAGGCAGAGCAGATCAGGAAGTCATGCCAGTTGCCTCCTTTGCTTAAGCAGGGAAGCAAAACTTGTGAACAAGCAAACTGTATTCAAATTGTAGCACACTACACTTGCTTTTGTTTAATATGGAAGAGTATCTTGACCATGTTAAAGTGCCTTTCCAGTAGGGCCCCTCTGAGAAAAGCAGTGTGGTTAACAGTAAAGTCATCCTGGAAATCAACACTCTGTCATCAATCCATACCTTCTCAAAATACTGTAATCCTGTGTGCTGCTTTTAGGGCCTGGGCAGGTTTTAGTATAACCATCTTACAGGGTCTTTTCTCTACAAACTCTCTCTGGGTTCATCCTGCAACTTAGTCTCCTCAGAAGTTTTAACTGCAACAGAGAATATTAAAATGAACAAAGTTTTATAAAGAACTTCCTGTAATTATCAACATTCCAGCATATTTACTGTTGCAGTCCGTGACTTTCCACCATTCCATTTTTTTTCTTTCATGGGTCTCTTATGGTTAGGATGCTTGCTCTGTTCAGACTGTCCCCAACCTTCCCCATCGGTTTCCTCACTAGGCACCTGTTTTTTTTTCAGGACTCTTATAGCACCTGTAGGGGTAGCTAAGGGGTCTTATGCTTGGGACTCATCACTGGGGATTTGTCCTTTAGGCCACCTTGTGCTCTAGTTCAGTTCTTGTCTGGACAAAAGAATGGCAAAAAGAATTGATAGCACCAACACCATTGTTGTACCACCAATTTCCTGGTGCTTGGTTGGGAGGGAGTTGGCTTGTGTTGGGTGGGGGACTGTATATCTTTGTAGGCTAGGCCAGCTGTCGGGCTTCTGCAGGCTGAAATAACCAGAAGCTGGGTGCAGCAGGGAACATACTGTTAAATACAGTTATAGTAGCTTCACAACACCGCTGTAGATGTTCTTTGTGTTTCACTGTTGCAGTCATTGCATTTGGGGTAATCTGCTGGCAGGTTGCCCTCAGTCGGCCTGATTAACAAAGCCTTGGGTCCTGTGTCTGTTGCGGTCCCTTATTCCATGATGTCAGGTCATCAGTGGTATAAAATATGCACCTGACACCATTACATCAGTCTTTCTTGCCGTGTGGTACCCGAAGCAGTTCGCAAGTGCCAGTCGGCCGACTCCTGAAATTTTTCTTTTCGAGTTTCAGAACCGAAGTCTTCAACGTAAAGCTAAGTACCCCATTGGGGAAACTTTTTCTTGCTCCTTACCGATGTCAGTAAAAGTTAATAATTGTATTTGTGGAAAGCAAATACCTCCATAAAGATTTACATTCGTACTGTATTCCTTGCCTAGGCTCTGACCACGATGTACCTTGTTGGTTTTGTGCTTTGTGGAAAGCAAATACCTCCATAAAGATTTTCATTCGTACTGTATTCCTTGCCCAGGCTCTGACCACAATGTACCTTGTTGGTTTTGTGCTTTATTTTAATCTGCGCACTATCAGTCGATATATTTTTGCCTCTAAATATTTCAGTTCTCTGTTTATTTATCCAGAAATGTCTGTTGGCCATCGGACTACCGGGATTCCGAAAAAACGCAAAGATAAAGACAGAGGCTGCCGAGGTCCAAAACTGCCGACGCTTCTAAGCCAGTTCACCGGTACTCAGTGAGGTGCTTTCCGCAGCCCCTGATACCCGCTACTTCCGATTCGCAGGCCTCTACTGAGACCCATTCAGAGTCCGGTATACCGTGCGATACTTCAACTATGGAACCCGCGAATGTCTCTAGCTTAGATGGGGCCGGAGCTACTGTGCAGGCACTGACTTCTGAGGGTGTATTCAGGCCTACAGACTTGCATATTAAATTGACACCGCCTTCATTACTAAGGCCTAAATCTCGATCCATGTCTAAAAAACTGATGCCTAGGCCACATGCTCAGGCCCCTATGCCTAAAAAATAAATGATAAAAATGGCTGACTAATTGCTCAAATCAGGGGTAGTCAACCCCCCCCCCCCTTCTAAGAAGCCTAGGGCTGAGCTTGATTATGAATCTTCTGATCAGGATTCTGTTTCTTACTCTTCTGACTCTTCTGATGACCTGGATTCGTCCATACCTAGTTATGAGGATTCTGATGCAGAGGATTCCATTCCCTTTGCTTCCCCTCCTGAGGATTTTTTTGGAGGGGAAACTTTTTACCTACTTTAAGGGAGCATTTCCACTGGGAAAGCCAGGAATTTTCTGATTCAAAAAGGCTTGGGGATTTCCTCCTACATCAGCATAGGCCTTTGGCTATACCTCCTGTACTAAACATTGTTGATGTGTTTTCGGAATCCAGTTTGGCCCCTGATTCCCTGCCTCTGGCTCCTAGTAAACCTGATGGATACTACAGAGTTCCTGAGTTCCACAAGTTCCTTTTCAAAAATCCTGTTGCAGATCCAGAGACCATTTCTCAGGGGCCCAAGGGCATTAAGGCTTCTACTGCTAAAAATCCTACCCCTTCTGATAGACTCCGGGGCGCTGGATAGATGGGGTTAAAAAGTTTATACTTCTGTAACCTTGGCAATCAGAGCTTTAAACTGCCAATTTCATATGTTAAAATATCAACAGCATATTATTGGACTGCTTAAACAGAAAATGATTCCTGACACTGGAAAATATTTACAGGATTTAATGCATTCTGCTGAACAAATTGGAAAACATACTTTGCAATGTGGTTTTGATTCTTAGAGGCCTCTTGCAGAGCTGCTGTTATTGGGTCTGTGCTTAGAAGGCATGCTTGGCTTAAGGAGCAATCTTTGCCTGACCATGTTAAAGATAAATTGTTGGATGCTCCTTTAAATCAGGAGCGCCTGTTTGGTGACAAGGCTGAAGAAGTTCTTAAAAAGATGGAATATGAAGCTAAATCTATGCAAACTGTTAAGGATTTTTTTTACAAGTGGAGCCTCCAAGATTTAGTAGACACTGGCCTTCTAAAAACTGGTACTTTCCAGTCCCTTCCAGGTCCTCTCAAGCCAAACCCAGACACAGCAAAAACCCCAGGATGTTATGTAGTCCTATCTCGCCTACATTATTACCCATGGGTTTGGAGCCGAATATCTGCTCCGACTCTGCCTATTTTACAAGCTCAAAAGTCTCTGATTGGCTAGGCTAAGAGGGTATCTCATGGTACACTGCTTCGCATCCCAGATCTCGTTTGCCGCTTGTAGAGCTCCGACGTGGTCTCGCTTGGCTGTGGCTAAGTACCTCTTTTTGACTTGAGAAATTGGTTGCTTTACACTCAAAAGCTATTTTAATAGCTATTTTTTGCTGCTGTCACTGTGTTTGTGTGTTTTCTGGTGTTTTTGTAGTATCCCTAACTGTTCCCATGGGCTAGGCCCATTTTAGAAGACCTAGTCTTCCCTTAGTTGAGTTGTTCGTGTTTCTTGTATTGTCTTAGAACCGTTTAAGTTAGAGGTTCTCTTTGTGTCCTTGTTGCCAGTTGTTTGTTTAGAGCTTCGCTCTTCTCTGTGGTACTGTTTGCTAGTCTATGTTGTGGGCTTCCCGCCCGTTTGGAAGTTAACTGTAGTAAACGCTGTGTGCTTTGCTGCCCATTTTGGAAGTTTGTTAACCCTTCAGATATGTCTAAAGATCAGAAAGAACATAAGCCTTCTGGCTTTAAAAAGTGTTCAAAGTGGGATATAAAATGTCCATAACAGATGGACATTCTGTGTCTACTGTCTTGGAGCCATCCATTTACAGGAGTTGTGTAGCTTTTGCCATGCCTTCAGTCCTAGGGTGCTCCAAGAGAGGAAAAACAAATTGATTTTAAAGGGACTGCTTAAACCATCTTTTGAAGAGGCTATAGATTTGGCTTCCAGCTCTGTCTAAATCCAAGACCTCCAAGTCCAAGAAAAGGTCTCCGGCTCAGTCTGCATCTTCGGAACCTCTGGAGAAGATTACTATATTGGATACTGCTTCCTCGGCTCCACAGTCTTCGGGGCCGCAGGAGGTATCTGTGTTAAGTGATTCAGCATCCGCTCTGTTCATTCCCGAACCTATTCGGAGCCGGTCGCCTAGTGTGAGGCATGGTTCACCAGATTAGAGATCTGTCTCCATCCATTGCCTCCAAATCCTCCAGGCTTTCTGATTTGGATGTGGATAGGGTGGTGCAGAGGCTCCTGTAGTTGCCGGTGTTGGCTAAATTGTTTTCGGTTCCGATCCAGTCTGCTCCGGAGCCAATTCCTATGGTTGTTTCAATGAATCCTCCTCCGAGCACATCCTTGTCTGAGCCGGCATGTTCCGCTCAGAGTGATGTTCCTGCGCCGGCTCCGATAACCCCCTTGGGTTTATCGATGCCGACCTCTGCTCCGACCATGTCTGTTCCGTCCACAGGGTTCGAGACTCTGGTCTTCTCGATCGGGCCCAAAGGTGATACCTTGGGACATCTTTCGGTTCAGAGTCTCCCACAAAGTGCATCTGCTTGGGGGACCCCGGTCCCGATCATGGCCTTGGAGGCCGGTAGGTCCTCTGACTCGGGGGGGGGGGGGGGGACAGACAGACACCCACCTTTGAGGCCATGTGGAGCGCGCTGGCCAGGTCATCTGCTATGTCACTCGGGTCAGTCATTTCATCCCCTACCACTCCGGCCAGAGCTTCTGACACTCGCCTATCCTTGGTCAGTAGAGTGCCAGGCATTAAGGATACCCCCACGAGCGGTCCCCCACTTTCTGAAGGTCCCTCAGAGCCTGTGCCTGAGGAACCTCCCAGAAAGAAATTGTGCACGCGGAAGCATAGACTCCCAGGACGAGTCTCTCACTTCAGATACTGACCTCGAGGAATCGGAAGGATCCCCCCAAGTCTTCCTCTGATTCCTTCTTCGATATCCTGGAGATACTGAAACAGAGGAGACTGGCCTTCCAAAAAACCCTTCCGAGGAGGAATCTGTATTCCTTAAGGCTTTTGGCGCTCAAACTTCCACCTCCTGGGTGTCTCCACCCTTCGATGAACTTCTTGACCTTATTTGTCGAAGGGTGTGGGAAAACCCTGATTCTGTGGAGCCCGTACCTAGGCGCCCCAACAAATTTCTCTGTCCCTCAGGGAAAAGAATTTCTGTCAAAGGGAGTCCCGGTAGATGCCATGGTGGTGGCGGCAGCCATCCAGAAGGAAGTTGCAGAGTCTTCCTCATCGGTCATCCTCCTAACAAGGAATCTAGGACTATGGATCTGTACAGGAAGCATACCTTGTCTTCAGCCACCTTCACCTTAAGGTCGCTGACCTCATTCCACTCTGCTCGAGAGAGATCTCCTTAAGGAGTTGGGAGATACTCTTGCGGGTAACATACCTGAAGCGGTGGCTCAGTCAGCGCACAGGTTTCTACCCTCAACTCCATCGCAAACTCGTCCATGCGACTCATTTTGTATGTGGCCAAGGGAGCGAGTAGGGCGGCCAGCTCAGGGGTAGCCCTTAGAAAGCAAGCCTGGCTGTGCTTGTGTCACTTCGTGGAGGCCTTCATGTCTTCCTTCACTGATGCCCCTTTTGATGGTTCCTCCTTGTTTGGGACCAAAGTGAAAGACACCCTCACCAGGTGCGAGCAAGAGGCAAAGACCCTGTTTGCCGTAGGGGTCTGTTTTTCCCTTCCGTCTAGGCCTTATCCCAAGGCCCAGCAAGAGCGAAATGTGGTTCAAGAAATCGCAAAGGTTGTTTTCCTGCCGCACAAGGTGAAACCCCCTCCCGAGGCAGGGGAGGGGGGAGTTATTCAGGGAGACTTCACCCCAGAGGCAGAGGGGGCCCCCGCAATTCTGGAGACCGCGACTCCTTTCTTGGCTCCCCATACTCTCATTCCTGAGGGTGTGCCCGACTGTGCTTATCCAGAGCCAGACGGGGGTCGAATTTCCTTTTATCCGGAAGCCTGGGAAAACATCACCCAGGACCGATGGGTATTAAGGATAATTTCCGGAGGTTACATCATTCCATTCTCTTCAGTACCCCCCTCCCATAAGAAAAATCCCGGACATTCCACCCAGTCAAAGGGATCAAGCAGCCTCAGAGATATCTCGGCTGCTAGAAAAAGGAGTCATCCAACCAGTCCCCTTAGACCAAATCGGATTAGGGACTTAAGATTCTTTTTGGTGCCGAAAATAACAGGGGACCTGAGACCCATACTAGATCTCAGTCAACTCAACAATTATGTACACAAGTCCAAATTCCATATGGACACTCTACAGTCTATTCTCCCATTGTTGGGAGAGGAAGTATGGATGTGCTCCATCGACCTGAAGGATGCTTACTACCATATCAAAATGGATAGGGCATCCAGGTGTCATCTACGCTTCCGTCTGGGAGCCAGACATTTCCAGTTTCGAGCCCTGCCCTTTGGTCTCACCACAGCCCCCAGGATGTTCACAAAGTGTATGGCAGTGGTGACGGCTCACTTGAGACGTCAAGGATTCCAGGTGTTTCTGTACCTGGACGACTGGCTCCTCACCGCCCCCACCAGGCATCTACTAATTCAGACCAGGGACATTACCATCAGTCTGTCACCAATTAGGCATCACGATAAACTGGAAAAAATCTGCCTTGTTGCCCTTACAGCGTGTCACCTTTATAGGAGCAGAGCTGGACACCATTCAAATGCAAGCGTTTTTACCCCAAGAAAGAATCACAGGGTTGTAACAACAAATTCTCACACTGATGCCTCTGAGACATGCGAAGGCAAGACTGATTCTTCAACTCCTAGGGACCATGGCGGCTATCCTGTTCGTTCCACTAGCGAGATTACACATGAGACTACTTCAATGGCTTCTCTTTGTCCAGTGGTCTCTCCAAAGACTTCTGCTATTCCATCCAATCCTAATGACAGACTGATGCAAGCAGGACCTCCGTTGGTGGCTGTGCACCAACAGCTTGAACAGAGGGGAAACCCTTTGTTCCACCCGTCCCTGTTGCCACGGTGACCACGGACGCTTCCCAGATGGGGTTGGGGGGGCATTATCTCGGCAGGACAGTCCAAGGCACGTGGCAGGAGCACGAGATAAATTTGCACATAAACATCCTGGAGATGAGAGCAGTGCTTCTTGCATTGCAGGCACTTCAAGAAAGTTCTCCCTCTAGGGACCATTGCGATACTACACTACTGACATGTTGTCAGAGTGTATCTCAACAAGCAAGGAGGAACC
The DNA here is from genome assembly GCF_019279795.1 of Protopterus annectens. Classification (NCBI taxonomy): domain Eukaryota; kingdom Metazoa; phylum Chordata; order Ceratodontiformes; family Protopteridae; genus Protopterus; species Protopterus annectens. The sequence continues at coordinate 1,665,778,596 of NC_056725.1, forward strand.
CGATCTTACCCTCTATGCAGGGAGGCCATGCGCGTGTGGTATTGGGCAGTGGCTTCCCAATGGTTTCTGGTGGCAACGCACATCCCTGGGAAGACCAATGTAATAGCAGACAAGTTAAGTAGGGAGATTCTTATGCCCTACAAGTGGTCCCTGAATCGCCTGGTTGCAAAGCGAATCTTATGCAGATGGGGTCAACCTTGCTGTGACCTTTTTGCCAGCCCTCTCAATGCAAAATGCAGCAACTACTTCTCGCAGACCCCCCCCCACTCCGGGGGAATCACCCAGGGACGCTCTAGCTCACAATTGGCCCTCCGGTCTGCTTTATGCTTTCCCTCTGTTTCCCCTTCTCTCAAGGGTGATTCAGAAAGTGCAATCCTTGGGAAGCAGGATGATTCTGATTGCCCCACACTGGCCTCGTCAAGTATGGTTCCCCTTCCTTCAACCTTACCTTGTGGATACTCCTTGGATTCTGGAACCCCTTCCAGACTTACTGACGCACATATCGGGACAGTTCCACCCCTCTCTGAGGACACTCCTGACAGCCTGGCTACTCCACTTCCATCGTTAGTCATATGTCATAACTTTTCGCCGGAAGTAGTCCATATTTTGTCCTCTCATAAACCATCCACTAGAAAAATCTACTTTAGCAAATGGAAAAGGTTCTCTATCTGGGCTCATTCTAGAGGCATTGATCCCTACACAGCTCCAATTGATTCCATCAGGGGTCCGCTTCAGCCACCATCAAAGTTCAGCTGGCGGCTATATCAAACTTCCACGTGGCCAATGAGCCTAGCCTTATGGCACACAGACTAAAGCATTTCTTAAAGGTACCCCATTGCTTCGTCCCCCAGTATCCCAACCTGTTATGCCCTGGGACCTCAATTTTTTTCTTCAAGCCCTCACTCTTCCACCTTTCGAGCCTGCAGCTACCTGCAAGTTAAAATTTCTAACCTGGAAAACAGCATTTTTAACAGCTGTCACTTCAGTGAGGTGGGTCTCCGAAATTCAAGCCCTCTCCATCAAACCCCCATATTCTATCTTCCATAAAGATAGTTTCCCTTAGACCAAACCAATCATTCCTTCCTAAAGTGACTTCTGTGTCTAATATAAATCAGTCTATTGAGCTGCCAGTTTTCTTCCCCAATTTTTCCAACAAGGCAGAATTCAGATTTCACCAGTTGGATGTACATAGATAGTTACGCTTCTATCTCCACCGGACGAAAGATATTCGGAAATCTGACCAACTCTTCGTCTCCTTTTCGGAAAACCAGGGTCACGCTCTCTAGATGGATAGGCAGCTGTATTTCCTTCATCTATCACACAGCAGGTAAAAATTTGCCTTTTCCACCTAAAGCCCACTCCACAAGAGCGGTTTCCACATCCACAGACTATCAAGCTAGATTGTTGATGGATGATATATGTGCTGCGGCCACTTGGGCTTCTCCTCACACCTTTGTCTCTCACTACAAATTGGATGTGGTTTCCAGGGGCAGATCTTCATTTGGCTCCACAGTTCTCAGGAGTATTTTCCTATGGGCCACCCAGGTTGTAGGTGGTAGGGACGCTGTCCCATGGGTAAGAATGTAAGCGAGGTAGGACTACATAACATCAAGAAGTTATGTACTCACCATAACGTTCGATGTATGTAGTCCATCTTGCCTCACATTCTTACTTACCCTCCCACCTTCCCCCTGCCTGGAGGATTTGAAGTTAGATTTTATTCTGCAGAGTCCCTTTGAATAAATTTGCTTGTATGGATGTGTTATGTATGCAGTAACTGGGCTGTTAGCAGTAAACTAGATCTGGTGATGCGAAGCAGTGTACCATGGGATACCCTCTTAGCCCAGCCAATCGGAGACTTTTGAGCTAGTAAAATAGGCAGAGTCGGAGCCGATATTCAGCTCCGAACCCATGGGTAAGAATGTGAGGCGAGATGGACTACCTACATCGAACGTTATGGTGAGTACATAACTTCTTGTTTCAGTCCCAGGAAACTCAGAACTAAACAGTGTGTGGGGGGGGCCTCCACTTCCAAATCTGGAAATAACACGCCCCCCTATGGTAAACGGTCTCAATGACTTCCTTTTAAAATTCCCAAAGCACTTATCTTTTGACCGCCCCTTTGGGGGGAAAGATTGCTGCTCTTGCAAAGAACTGGGAACTCATAACCCAGGACAAATAGGTTTTAAATAGTGTCCCAAGGATGCAGATTTCATTTCCACACGTTGCCGTAACCAAACGGGTGGCCAGACCTGCCCCCAAATCAGTGGGCAGAGGCTCAAAAACAAGTACTTTCCCTTTTTAAGCATGGGGGCTATTCAACTGGTACTAGAAGAGGAAGAGAGACAAGGTTTCTATTCCAGGCTTTTTATGGTACCCAGAAAAGACCAATCATGGCATCCAATCCTGGACCTGTCTACTCCTTTCTGGAGATTCCAAAATTCAAGATGCTGACTCTTCACCTATTACTTCCTATGCTAGGCAAAGATGCCTGGTTGGCAACTCTAGATTTAAAAGAAGCATACCTGCACATCCTGATCAGGGAATCGTGCAGAAGATACCTACGTTTCAAAGCAGGTTACTCTCATCTGTTCTCTGCACTGCTCTTTGGCTTGTCTACTGCACCCAGGGTACTCGTGAAGTGCCTGGCTCTTTGCAGACAAAGAAATATTCAGATATATCCATACCTGGACGATTGTCTAATTCAGGCAGAAAACCAGGGCATACTTTTAAATCTGGCGTTTGTAAAAAGGGTTCTAACTTGTCTGGTGTACACCATAAATGAAAAGAAATCACAACTGGTACCCTGTCAAATTGCATTCCTGGGTGCAAGCTTGAATACAACTGCCCAAATGGCTTTTCTCGCGCCAGAAAAGCAAATTAATTTGGTAACTTACTTCAAACAAGTGGCCACAGAAACCCTGCTATCTGCAAGACAAATACAGCAAGCCTTGGGGTTCATGGCCTCCTGCATTCTTCTAATTCCATATGCAAGACTGCATATGAGGAAACTACAGTGATATCTAAAAAACCTATAGAGTCAACATTATCACAGCCTGGAAACAGATTCCTGTCATACCTTGCCTATGCCTGGAGTTCCTATAGTGGGCAGAGGCCTGCCACCAAAACAAGGGACTACCATTCACACTACCCCCTGCCGCCCAAACCCTAACTACAGATGCATCGGACTATGCATGGGGGGGCTCACCTGGCAGGCAAGTGCATTCAGAGCAAATGGAACCCAAATCAAATGCACCTACATATCAATCAAAAAGAAATGTTAGCTGTACAGAATGCTCTGACAGCCTTCAAGGACTACTTTCTTCCAGGACAACTAATTGTAAAGACTGACAACACCACTGTTATGTGGTACATAAACAAGCAGGGGGGTGCACATTCCTACCCCCTCTGCAGACTAGCCATGGCATTGTGGAGCACAGCCTTGAGCTACCAAGTGCACCTACAAGCTCAATTCCTGACAGGAAAATTGAATACACTGGGAGACGGACTAAGCAGAAATCTCATGGACCCACACGAGTGGAAACTGGAACCAAGGATTTTCAAAATGTTGACAAGTGAATGGGGGAGCCCAGACCTAGATCCATTTGCCTCCCCCCAGAACTACCAGTTGGACAAGTCTTGCATGAGGACTCCCCACAAACAAGCCTGGAAAGTAGATGCTCTGTCCTTCAGCTGGAAAAACCTATCAGTCTAAGCCTTCCCCCCTCTGCTCTCCGAAGTTCTACTAAAAGTCAAACTGGACAAACCAAGGATGATCTTGATTGCTCCAGACTGGCCGTGCCAACACTGGTGTACCCCCTCTTGCGCTGTGTCGCAGTTATCTCCATGGCACCTGCCTCAGACCCCTTCCCTGCTGTCTCAGCAGGAGAACCAAATTCTGCACCCTCAGCTTCCAACATTGAACCTTGCAGCCTGGCTAGTCACTTAAATTTGCCCTTATCCCTCAGCAAACCTGTGATGGATGTCATCTTGGAGGCAAGGAGACCTAGTACTAGAAAATCTTATGCTGACAAATGGAAAAGAGTCTGTGCCTGGAACCAATCTCAAGGGATGAGCACAGCAGCGCCCAATTTACCTCAGATTTTGCAATACTTAACAGATGCTTCACAAGGGCCTGTCTTTTTTTTTTTCCTCCATTAAAATCCACGCCTCAGCTATTTCAGCTCATTATAACACAGAACCTCCCCTCTTCTCTCATCCTCTGTTCAAGCAGCATCTCAGAGGGGCAGAAAACTTGAGACCACCCAGGAGAGCTCCAACCCCTGCCCTGGGACCTTAACTTTGTTTTGGAGAAACTCACTCTACCTCCTTTCGAGCCAGCTGCTATTGCAGACTTAAAATTTCTTTCTTGGAAAACAGCCTTCCTTTTAGCAATCACTTCAGCTAGAAGGATATCTGAATTAAAGGCCCTTATGGCAGTGGAGCCTTTCATCATCTTTCATGCGGACAGGGTATCTCTCAGGACCAATCCATCCTTCATGCTCAAGGTGGTTTCCAGTGTGGCTCTTAATCAGTCCATTCATTTGCCAACCTTCTTTCCCAATCAACAGAACAAAGAGGAATGGCTTCTGCATTCCTTGGATGTTCAGACAACTTAGATTCTACTTGGACAGGACTAAACCTCTTAAATCTGAACAATTGCTGGTAGCATTTGCTGCAGGGGCAGAAGGGAAGGCTATTTCAAAACCATTTCTAAATGGATAAGCCATTGCAGTCATTTCTGCTACAGGCACCATGGAAAACCTGTCCCCCAGGGGATCAGAACTCGCTCCACCAGGGCTGCATCTACTTCTGCAGCCTTTCTCAGAGGTGTTCTTACCAGGGACATCCTAGAAGCTGCTACCTGGAGCTCTGTACATACTTTCTCCAAGCATTATCTTTTACCAGTTTTCTCTAAATCCAGAGCTGGCTTTGCCACTGCTATTTTGCAGGGCCTTATAGCTGGCCCTAATGCTGTATAAACTCCTTCTCCCAACCATAGCTTTGGGAATCGACCCAAATGTAATGACTGCAACAGTGAAATACTAACCTAGTACAGTTGTGTACACTTACATTAATGTAGATGTTAGAGTGTATTCATTGTTGCAGTCCTGGTTACCCTCCCTCCAGCCCCCTAACTTTTTCTGGCTATACCTCTACTTTCCTTTACTATGCTTAAAAGCCTTTTTGGTGTTTTTGCTTTTTGTTGGAGGTATACCTTTGTGTTTTCATGTTTATTTGCTCCCCATTAGGGGGGCACCTGACATCTGGGGCAAGAAAAACTGATGTAATGGTGTTTGCTGCATGTTTTATACCCCTCACGACCTGACGTCATGGAAGGAGATAGCAACCGACGCAGGACCCAAGACTGAGGGCAACCTGGCACAGTATACTAACCTCTAAAAAGGGCATAGCAAAATAAATTTAAAATGGGTGGTGAAAGCCAAACACATTCTGGCTAGGCTTATAAATGCCCTAGGGCAGATAGCCTAGTATGAACCTATGAACCTGCCAGCAGATTACCCCAAATGTAATGACTGCAACAGTGAATACACTCTAACATCTACATTTATGGTAAGTGTACACAACTGTACTTTTGAGGTGTTATGAGAGTTTTGAAATGGAAGTTGCTACAGTATAAGAATTTATAATATAATTTTGTATTAACATTACTCACCCTGGCAACAGACTTCCAGTCTGAAAAACTGGAAAAGTACTCCTGTGCCAGATGTTCTTCGTGTTTCACTGTTGCAGTCATTACAGTAGGGTAATCTGCTAGCAGGTTGCCCTTAGTCGGCCTGAATTCCAAAGTCCTGGGTCCTGCGTCGGCTGCTGTCGCCCCTTCCTTGACGTCAGGTCATCAGGGGTATAAAAGATGCGGCTGACGCCATTTTCTTTAGTCTTTCTTGCCACGCGGTGCCAGAAGCAGTTTGCAAGTGCCGGTCGGCCGACTCCTGATATTTTCGTGTTTGAATTTCAGATCCGAAGTCTTCAATAAAGCTAAGTACCCCGTGGGGGAAACCTTTTTCTTGCTCCAGACCGATGTCAGAAAAAGTAAATAATTGTATTTCTTGTGGAAAGCAAATACCTCATAAGGACTTTCATTCTTACTGTATTCTTTGCCTAGGCCCTGATCACAACATTTCTGATTGTCGGTTTTTTGCTAGATTTAACCAATGCACTATTAAGCATCTGTATGATTTTGCTTTAAACTATTTTGAACGCCGGTTTAATTATCCAGAAATGTCATTGGATAGCCATCCAACTACCGGAGTTCACAAAAAACGCAAAGAAAAGGAGTGAGATAGACAACCAAGGCCCAAAACCAACGACAAAGCTTTTCCTAAGCCAGTCGCTGGTTCTCAGTGAGGCACTTTCGCAGCCCCTGACTCCTGCTACTTTAGAGTCGCAGGCCGCTACCGACTCCCACGTGGAGTCGGCCATGCGCAGGAAACTGGAGGTATTGGAGCCTCTGATACTATTCCTTCAGATGGGTCCGGAGCCGCTGAGCAGGCACCAGCTTCTGAGGGTGTATTCAGACCTAAACATCTTTACATTAAACAGACTTCAGCTTCAAAGGCAAAGACTAAAGCACTTGCTAAAGCAAAGAAACAAACTCAAGAGCTACATGGACTGGCCTCTATGCCCAAAAAACAGTTGCTCAAAATGGCCGAAGACTTGATTACCTTAATCAAGGGTTCCCATCCCCCTCCTGATAAGAGACCTAGGCAAGAGACTGAATCTTCAGATCAGGTTTCTATTTCTTCTGATTCCTCCTCTGATCAGGAATACCCCCCCCCCCCCCCATGAGGATTCTGATGCTGAAGAATCTATACCTTCAGCTTCTCCAGAGGACTATTCTTTTGGGGAAACCTCTCATACCATGAGGGAGCATTTCCACTGGAAGAGCCAAGATTTTTCAGAATCTAAAAAGAGGCTCGGGGATTTCCTTTTACTACCTCAACACAGGCCACTAGCCATTCCACCTGTGTTGGACATTGTAGATGTGTTTTCGGAGTCTAGTCTTACCCCTGACTCCTTACCTCCAGCTCCTGTTAAGCCGGACCGATATTACAGGGTTCTTGACTCTCATAAATTCCTTTTTAAAAACCCTGCTGCAGACTCCGAAACTATTTCACAGGGTCCCAAAGGTGTTAAGGCTTCCACTGCAAAAAAACGTACCCCCTCTGACAGAGATTCTAGGGCACTGGATAGAGGGGGGGGGGGAAGGTTTGCACATCTGCTACCTTGGCTATAAGGGCCTTAAACTGTCAGTTTCATATGCTCAAATATCAGCAACATGTCATGGCATTGCTTAAACAGAAAATGTTGTTCAACACTGAATGTGCAGAAAACAAGGAAATGCAGGATTTATTGCATGCAGCTGAACAAGTTGGAAAGCATACTTTGCAATGTGGTTTTGATTCTTTGGAGGCCTCCTGCAGGACCGCAGTTACGGGTTCTGTAATTAGGAGGCATGCTTGGTTAAAGGAACAAAATCTACCTGATCATGTCAAAGTTAAATTATTAGATGCAGCTTTACAGCATAATACTTTGTTTGGTGTTAAGGCAGAAGAGGTGTTGAAGATGGAGGACAAAGCTAAATCTAAGATTTTTTACAAGTACAGCCACCTAGGTTTAGTAGACACTGGCCAACAAAGAATTGGTCATTTCCTGTGTCAGACAGACCTCAAAGGGGCAGATCCAGACGCCCTAGAGGCAGATCCCAGGCGCACGGCTCGTACAGGTCAAAACAATGGGGTGCTTCTACCTCCAAAGGTGGAGAAGACAAATCACAACCTTACAGGAAACAGTCCCAATGATTTCCCCCTGCCTACACCAAGCACTTATTTCCTGGCAGCACCCCTAGGGGAAAATTAGCACTTTTTTCTCAAAATTGGCACATTATAACCCAGGACAAGTTGGTTCTAAATATCATGTCACAAGGCTACAAGTTCCATTTCCATGCCCTGCCAAAGGCAAACGGCTGGCCAGATCTGCCAAAAAATCAATGGGCAGAGGCACGAAAACAAGTCTCATCCCTCATGAACTTGGGGGCCATTCAACAAGTACCAGAGCAAGAGCAGGGACAAGAATTTTACTAGTCTGTTCCTGGTACACAGAAAGGGCAAGGCCTGGCAGACAATACTGGACCTATCTATTCTGAACACATTCCTGGATATTCCAAAATGCAAGATGTTGACTTTGTAGCAGCTTCTGCCCATGCTGGGCAAGAACGCTTGGCTTGTGACTCTAGACCCAAGAGGCATACCTGTATGTCCCAATCAGACAATTATGCAGAAGATACCTCAGATTCGAGGCTGGCTCAATGCTTTACCAATTCTCTGCACTGCCCTTTGGCTTATCTACTGCGCCCAGGGTCTTAGTGCCTGGCACCAGTAATTGCATTCTGCAGACAGAGGAATACAAATGTATCCTTACTTGGACGACTGCCTAATTCAAGCAGAGAACAAGGGCATTCTTCTACAGCATCTGGCGTCTTGTGAAAAGACTTCTAAAATGTTTAGGGTACACAGTCAATGAAAAGAAATCAAAACTAGTACCCTCTCAAGAGATAATATTCCAGGGTGCAAGCTTGAATACAACTGCCCAGATGGCTTATCTCACGCCAGACAAAGGCAACTGACTACCTATTTCAAAATGTTGGCAACAAAGGCCCAGTTATCTGCAAGAAAAATTCTGCAGGCTTTGGGCTTCATGGCATCCTGCATCCTACTAATTCCATATGCAAGGCTGCATATGAGGAAACTTCAGTGGTACCTAAAAAGTGTTTGGACTCAACATTGCCACAGCCTGGAAACTATGATTACGCTCATTCCCTGCCTGCAACAGGAGTTTTGATGGTGGGCAAAGGCTTGTCACCAAAACCAAGGGAAAGCCATTCACAGTACCCCCAGCCAGGCACACGCTAGCAACGGATGCATCAGATTATGCCTGGGGGGCCCACATGGCAGGAAGATGCATTCAGGGCACATGGTCCTCAAACCAAATGCATCTACATATCAATCAAAAAGAAATGTTAGCTGTTCAAAATGCCCTGACAGCCTTCAAGGACCTACTTCATCCGGGACAACTACTGATAGACAGACAACACCACAGCCATGTGGTACATAAACAAGCAGGGGGGCACAAATTACTACCCCCTTTGCAGACTAGCCATGACTTTGTGGGACACAGCATTGACTTGCCAAGTACATCTGCAGGCACAATTCCTGCCAGGAAGGAAAAATACTCTGGCAGACTAAGCAGAAACCTCATGGATCCCCACAAGTGGCAGCTGGATCCACAAGTCTTCAGCATAACAAGGAAATGGGGATGCCCGGACATGGATCTATTGGCCTCCCCTCGCATCTACCAACTAAAAAGATTCTGCACAAGAACTTATCGCAGACGAACATGGAGAGTGGACGCCCTATCAGTATATGCCTTTCCCCCACTGCCTCTCCTCCCCATGGTACTCCTAAAGGTCAGACAGGAGAAGCCGAAGATGATGCTGATTGCCCCAGACTGGCCCCACCAGTACTGGTATCTAATACTAAGGAACTTGTCTCAATACCCAGCTTGGACCTTACCTCAAATACCTCATCTACTGTCCCAGCAAAACAATCAGATCCTGCACAGCCAACTCAGGACTTTAAACCTGGCAGCATGGCGGGTAATGTAGTCCTACAAAACACACCCACACCTCTCAGTAAAGCTGTGATGGATGATATTTTGGAAGCCAGAAGGCCTAGTACTAGAAAATCGTATGCTGGAAAATGAAAGAGATTATGTGCTTGGAACCAGGCACAAGGAACTGATACAGCTGTGCCAAATATGCCTCAGATTTTGCAATACTTAGCTGAGATGCTGGACAAAGGCCTATTTTTTTCATCTATTAAAATTTATGCCTCTGCCATTTCGGCTCATTACAATACAGAGCCACCAATCTTTTCTCATCCGTTATTAAAACAGTACCTCAGAGGAGCCAAAAATTTAAGGCCTCCGAGGAGAACACCAATGCCTGCATGGGACCTCAAATATGTCTTACAAAAAGTCACCCTGCCTCCTTTTGAGCCAGCTTCTACTGCTGATATAAAGTATTTATCTTGGAAAACAGTTCTGCTCCTAGCAATAACTTCTGCAAGACGAGTTTCAGAGCTACAGGTACTCATGGCTTTGGAACCTTTTATCATTTTTTATCCAGACAGGGTCTCTCTGAGGAGAAACCCAACATTTATGCCTAAGGTGGTGTCCAGTGTGGCTCTTAACCAAACTATTCATCTGCCAACTTTTTATCCAAATCCACAGAACAAGGGGGAGAGACTTCTGCATTCTTTGGACGTACACAGACAGCTTAGATTCTTCTTGGACAGAACCAAAGCTTTCAGAAAGACAGAGCAATTACTAGTGATGTATGGTGTCTGTTTGCATTGCTATTTTTAGACGAGTTGCTGAACCTAGAAGAGTACTGTCAGGGATATAGGGGCAGGATTGTGTAACCATCCACCACTTCTCCCACCATGGCAGAAGGGGTGAGATTAGTTTTGACAGCTGAATGGAAGGGTAAGGGATTAGTATTGATAAAGCTTGACTCTGTGGTAATCTTTGGGGGGGGGGGGGGTATGATAGTCTGCCAAACTTGAGTTTGGTAGCCTCTCTCCCCATTGGATCAAGTGCCTGCAGGAACATGTGTACATTGCATAGTAGGAAACCTGGGTCACTTGACAGATGAAAACCATACTGTGTAAGAGTGGTATAAGAAACTATTTCTGAACAAAAATATGCTGACCCAGGATAAGATTTAATACCAGACTTAATTCTTTATTGATGCAACTTTTGCTAAGTAGCTCTTTTGTAACTGCCTGGGTCACACTGCTCAAATCAGCTTTCTTCACTTTGGTGTCTTCCTGTCCTTTGGTTTCTGTGTTAGTTTGCTGTGACAAACCGTGCAGAAACTTCTTTAGAAATCCAGATTGTAAGTTTGTAGTGATAAACATTCAATCTTGTCAAGATAAATACTAAAACCTCTGCTTTGTAACATCCTGCTGTTAACTAGCCTGGAAGACTTAAGATACACCACTGGTAGTAATTCCAAATATTTCTGTTTTCCAAGGTCAGTAAAGGCCACCTCTTTTATAATTATCGCACACTAAAAACGTAAAGTCCGTTGAAGCTGTGTACTTTGTTTTTTTAGTGTGCATTTTAAACAAAGTGTTCGATAATTATAAGAGGTGGCCTTTATTGACCTTGGAAAACAACTGAAGTATCTGGAATTACTGGTTTTGTATATCTTCAGGTGTTCCACTTGGATAACTAGATACACCACTGTTAGGCAGTGTAGCTTTCTCTTACCACTCATTTCCATCAGATAAGTTATGAGTGTTACTTCTTGAACTTTCTAATGGGCAAGTAAGCCATTTCTGCAGTGTATGGTGCTCTTGTTCATCGTCTAAGACATGGTTCGAAATTGGTGGTCCACCAGCCTTGATGCAAACTCTGCCTTTGACGGTGAGATAAATTGACATCTCTTTTAGAATAATCAAGGTTTTAAATGGTGAGAAAGTTCTGAAGTGTGCTGTTGATCAGAAGATGCTGTACAAGTGTTTGTATAACATTTATGTAAATTTATAGTGTGTTTTTTGAGGCGTGCATATAGTACTTGAGTTGAAAGACTTCATTTGCGTTGTCCAGAATCCTTTTGTGTTGGGGATGGATAGTGCCTGGTTGTAATATGTGCTTCCTGGCTGTACATGAACTACAAAAATGTTTTCACACAGTTCTTGTGCACATTTTTGAGGGAGTTCTTCACAACTTGCAGTCTCATCTTTTTTATAGATGGTAAGGAGTATGGTTTGAATGATCCTGACATGGAGGCGTCTGTTGCTACAATTGGGAGCATGGCTGAGCACATTGGTGCAGATATGATATTACTGCGGGATCACCAGGAAATTGGTGGCAAAGTACGAGATTACTTGATCCGCAAACATGTTGGCGACAGTGATTTCTTGGAAGTCAGGTAAACAGTAATTGACATCTATTAAGATTCCTGTGTGTAAGGCATATGCTATAAAAATAAAAAAAATTGCTGCGAGTTTCATCTCGTACAGAGGCAAGTTAGAATACTTAATGCTTTGTGTAAAGCTTATACGTCTATTCGTTTATGTACAGTGCCGTGCAACATTTACAAATTGTATTGCATGGCACACATTGGTGTGATTTAAAAAAAAAAAGTCCATAAAATGACTCTGAAAAATTTCATACCTAAAATAAAATTTTAACACTGCAGTGCAGTGAATTATTTAAAATGGGAGGAGATACTATATTATTATGAAACATGATTGACATACATAACTGTAAAAAATTGCAGAAAATACGTGCCTGTTACAACTGCAGTAAGACAATTGGGTGTGGTGTACTGCATGGCCAGGGATTGTAAGTTAGTCAACCCCCTAGCATCCAGTAGTATCAGTACTATGCGCACACCTTGTTCCTTATTGCCTTGAGTATAGGCATTTGTATAAATTTCTTTTATACTGTGTATCTGGCAGTAGACATTTTCCTGTAGCAGCAGGAGTATTGCCATAGGCTTTAGGACTTCCTGGCAAGCTAAGCTCCTTCCCCCAATTTCTCCTGTAAAGAAAATGTACCTGTTAATGAGTTAAACTTGCATCTGAAGTAGTTTACTTTATTTGGTCTTCAACCTGTGGGAATATGGATCAGTTTCGGGTCCGAGCCAGCAAGTGTTACTAGCATCCGCTCCGAGCACCAGACTCCTCCCCTTACCCATAATACACCTCCACTGGCTTCCATCCCCAGATCTCATTTGCTGCGATTTGTTAGACATAGTGTCTTCAGAGCTCTAGCTAGCAGTGGGTGATTTTCTTACTGTAAGTTTTAAAAATTCTGTTTCTTTTAGCCGATTTAGGTTAGTTTAGGTACCCCTTCTCCCCTCCCATCGCTTTGGCGTAGAGTATAGGTTTATTTTTATAGTTTGTAGTGCCCCTCCCCCACTTGTGGTGTTTCTAGTCTAGTGTGGTGAGTGGGTGTGTGTGTGTGTTAGCATAAAGAAAGAAAGTTCTTTGCGTGTCCTTTTTAAGGCTGCTTTCTTTTTTGTAGAATCCTTTTTAAGGCTGCTTTCTTTTTTGTAGAATGGGTGAAAAGCTTATCTTTAAGCGCTGCACAGAGTGTGGCCATAAGCTCTCCCCAGCGGATGGCCACATTGTGTGTTGTGCTTAGGTGTGGCCCACCTTGGTGTGGATTGCTCCATTTGTGCAGGGTTCAGTCCTGAGAGTTGAAAGATTAGAAAGGCCAAGTTGGCCCTCGTAGGTCTTCTGCCTGCTACTGAACCTCCTTCCTCGTCTTCGGCTTCAGTCACAGTGGCTGCTGTGACTGCCTCTCCTGCTTCTCTTCCTCTGGCCTCCTGTCCCTCCCAGGCTGGGACTCAAACTCATGCATTTTTGCCTGTGGTAGTGGAGCAGAGGAGAGGTAAAGAACAGGAGAGAGAGAGAGTCAAAGACGAAGGAAGAGAGAGAGGTCCCCGGACCTCACATCCCCAAACAAGTCTGCATGGATCTGTGATTCCCCGTGACTCTGGTCTCAGAGGTTCTTCCCGGGGCCGGAGGAGGCACGTTCAGTCTCCTGGGCCTCGTCACAGTCAACCCGCTCTTTATCGGGCATGGATCTGGATAAGATGAGGTGCTTTATCTGTACACAGATCCAGATGGGGTCTAACCCGCCCTCCCTCCTTCTGGAGCTCTCTTCCTTTTTTCCATTCCATTTCTCCTTCCCCTGATCCGCCCTTTGGCTTCGGAGTTCTCGGATCTGAGGTTGGCCTTCGTGAGGGGGTCTGCGCCGACTGTCCTTGTTTCCTTGACGCCGACAGCTGCCTGGAGCATCTCTGATCCGACCAGTTTGGATCCGAGCCACTCTCTGAGCCGGAGTCTGGGTGTCTTATCCGAGGGAGTGGAACCTTTTCCATCGGCTCCAATGTTGTCGGGCCATGTTCCCTTCCTCTGAGTTCTGTTCACTTTGGGTCCGGCTCAGATTTTTGCGTTGGATCCGGGGAGACCAACCTCCTTATTAGCTTCCCAGGAGGTCTGCTCTTCGGTGTTTGATGTGGTAGAAAGGGTCCTCTCCATCTGACCCCTGACTGCTCCCTCGGACTCTGCCCAGACCCCCTTGGCTCTGTCTATGGTACCCATTGTCTTACCAGAGGGACAGCCCATGCTCGAAGAGCTCCAGACTGTTCCCCCAGAGGAACAGATGGCTTGTGGGTGCTCCCCCGAGAGCCCCCCTGGAGATGTGCCTCGCAAGTATATGTGCAAGAGGAGGCACTTGGACCCCCCCCCCCAAGAGTCCCTAAGAGGGCACAGATTTAGATGGGGAGGGCTCCCCAAGATCACCTCCCGAGGATGTCTCCTTTGGAGACATGACTATCCTGCGCTAGCTGGGAGGTTGGTCTGCCCACAAGCCCTCCTCTGAGTCTATGTTCCTGGAGGCTTTTGGCATGGGCCCATCTACTTCCTGGGTGTCCCCTCCCGTGGGTCCTTTAGTGGATTTGATCACCTCGTGGGCGTGGAAGGAACCAGATGCTGTGGAGCTGATCCCCAAGCTCCCTGATAAGGTTTTAAGTCCCCCCATTGACAGGCCTTCCTGGAACAAGGGCTCCCCAGTGGACGCCATGGTGGTGGTGGCAGCCACGAAGAGGGAGCCATCTCAGGAAAGTTCCTCAGTCCATCCTCCTGACCAAGAGTCATGGATGATGGACTGCCTAGGGAAGTGGCTGTATGCTTCAGCTACCTTTTTGATCAGGGCGCTGTATTACTTGGCCCGTGTCACTAGACTCCAACGCGACTTAGAAAAGGAGCTGGAGGAGTCTCCACTCAAGTAGAGGTCTTCAACTGTCCCTCCCTCTTTCCCCCGGACCTTGGCGCATGTTCAGCTTATGGGCTGCAGTATAGGTCGCAAGTATGTTATCAGGTGGTGTTCTAAGTATAAGTTCAGCAAATTTGATCTGGGCATGGAAGGCAATGGAGGTGTATTATAAGCAAGGGGAGGAGTCTGGAGCTCGGAGCTGATGCTAGTAATATTTGCCGGCTCTGATCCAATACGGATCTGTATTCCCACAGGTTGAAGGCGAATGAAGTACAACTACTCCGATGGAACGTTATGGTGAGTACATTTTCCCGCATAATCTTTCCCTTACCAAGGGAGGGGTTTCCCTTTTTTTTTTTTTTTTTTTTTCCTGCCAAAAATTTTTGGCCCAGCCTGTGCTGTGCTTCAAAAAGGACCATTCATTTCATTGTGGAGATGAGCATTGCAGACCTCATTGTTGGAATGTCTGATGCAGGCAGAGGCCTGACAGAGCTGTGCAGCCTTCCCTCCTACTCTAACTAGGCTGGCTGCTCTTCCCATAGGCTGTTGGCTGTTCCAGCAGCACCGTATCAGTTTGTCACATTGAATGTATGTGATTCATATGTTGTGTAGATGCCATTTTGGAGTCGTGTTAAGACTGACAAAACAAGTACCATGTTGTGGAGCTTTTTTTGCTGTGTTCAAACTGATGTGACTTGGGAGATTTTGTAAGAGCTACAGCAAGAAAATGTTAAGGAGGGAAGCTACTTGAATAGATGAATTTAGTCCCATATGAGACATGCATCATGTCTGCTTAATGGCAGCATCGTATCCCAGAGGCTGTACTGCATAAAACATACTGAGAAGTTAGATCAGCAGGCCCACCATGAGAAATACATGGGAGAAAACAAGCTTTTTTTTTGTTTGTTTCATCTGTTTACTCTTGGTCCAGGTGCAGCAGTATTACACAGGCACTTGCTCAGCCTGTGGTACAGACACCTGTTAGCTGAAGCTTCTAGTGTTGCCCCTGTGGAAGCCTCCATCCCTTCAACTGTTTGTCTTCCTAAACTGAAGACCTTGCAAATTATCAGGTTGGCTGGCAGTGTCTTGGCATCAGACTGGTTTCCCTGTTGCTGTCACACAGAAGGAGGGCAACATTCCTGCCATGACAGAGGAGATCTGCAGTGAAAAGTCAAACTCTGCGTTATCCACACTCAAGCTTCCAAAACTCTAGTGGCTGGTCATGCTTCTAAGGTTCTAATGTGCAAGAAGTAGACATCTGAGGGGAGGGCTGGTAGACATCTGTGGTTTCCCATACGTTACCGTATGGTAGGTCATCCACCATGTTCAGCCTCCTACACTAGACTTGTGCTCGACAGTTTCTACACTGTAACCGGGCGTAGACCAGTCATCTGCATCGGGAAGAACCTCAATGAAAATAAAAAAGGCAGTTTGCTGAGAGAACATGGACTCTTGTGGTTCTGAGTGATGAGTAGGAATTTTGTAACCGTAGTTCCAGTTTTCTTTTTTGTAATAAGACAATGCACCGTCATCTAGGTCTCTCATAAAAGGCATTGCATTTGGATAAACTGTTTCATTAATAAAAGCCTACCTCAGAGTCCAAGACTACTTTGGTTTTACTTCTGAATATATATTTAGGCTTTCTAGGTCTGGACGCTTTTAAACAACTGGCCATTTCTCTAGTTGTAGAGGTTATACTGGGTGTTTTAAAGGTCACATATCTGGGTTGGGATTCCCAGCTCTGCTTTCAGGGGACCTAAATGATTTTGCAATGCCCAGGATCGTTTGTAGAAGAACATTGTACCACAATCAATCATACTGGATGCTGTAAAGGGAACCAGATTGGTTCCAGTGCCTAAAACTTTCCCAGTGACTAGGAAAGTTGTGTACAGACCACTTTGGGAAGAAGGTCTACACATCTGCAAACCTAGTGTTCATAACCTTGACCTTCCAAACCTATGCAGTTAAAGGATGTTCTCAGAAAGCTGAGTGAGATTGTTGTGGGAAGTAGAGGAGATGTTCTAAAGGCTAAACTAGCCAGGTATGTCATTGCTTTTTAGGTGAGTAGACCTAAGATTGTAGATGCAGTATCTTGGTTTACTGAGGATGTTGCATCTTCGCTTCTGAGTGACCTTTTTTTTTTTTTTTTTTTTTTTTAAAGGAGCAGCTCTTTTTTGACCCCCTTGAAGGATATGTTCAAGAAGGAGGAAAAGTGTGCATGGCCAGTTAAGCAACTCTTCCATCTTACAATTCCAGTGTAGAACAATTTTATAGCAAAACAATATCTATTACCAGAGGCAAGACGAAAAGAAACAGATGAAGGGTTAAAAGTGACCCAAAAAGTAGTAGTAGTGTGTTGGAGCAAAGAGTGAGGATCTGGAGCCCAAAGTGTCAGGCCCCTACCACCACTGACTGTTTTGCTTCTCCCCTTACTTCCCCGACCCCCCCAGAACCCCATCTCTGCCATTAATACTCACAGCGTTGGAGGCTGGCTGATCTTATTTCTCAAAAATGGTCTCTGGTTAGAAAGAACAGATGGGTTCTTGATGGTCACCCAGGACTATAGACTGCACTTTACAACAGTCCCAAAAATACAAGGTGTCGCGCCTTCCCAATTCTCTTGGAACAGAATAAATCTGGTGTGCCATTGATTAAAGATGTGCTTTGGTGGCAAGTACCAAAAAGAGGAGTAGAAGGCTTTTACACAAGACTGTTTCTATTTCCAAGAAACGGACCATGAAGATCCATTTTGGACCAGTTAAAACTATGCAAGTTCTTAAAGGTTCTAAATTGACAATATTGACTGTTCAGGTGTTTTTGCCCCTACTGACTCTGCTCATAATGACCCTATATCTGAATGATTTTGCTCATAATGACCCTATATCTGAATGATGCTCCTCTAAATTGATTAATACAACTTTCAGACATTCACATATACCCATAGCTGTACTATTGCCTTATCTAGACGCTGATTAACTCCAGAGGGCTTTGACCTGCAACTCTGAGATCATGGTCTTCCCAAGTCAACCTCAACACAGCCTGATCCAGCTAAAAAAAAAGTGGAATTCTTAACTTGTTACTTTCAAGAGTATTAAAATCTACCATACCTGTAAGACGCTTCTAAGGATCCTGTTGCATGGCCTCCAGAATTTTCATGGTGCCATAGTAAGACTCCGTGCTGTCTAAGGAGCAGTTGGCAGCAGCACAGTTAATCCTTGGACTACTATCTTTGTACTTCATTGTAAAGCAAGTCTTTTGTTCAAAACTGAGAGGTGCGAGATATAAGCTTTTCAAAAAAAAGGGAAAAAACAAAATACTTTACATTCTGCTTAAATATTTCAAATTGCACTTGTAGTGACCAGTGTGGTGATACTTCGCTGCTTTTGTCCATGGAGTAGCCAAAAAAGTTTGTGTGCTTTGTTTGTTTTGGTACCTTTGTCTTGTGGCTTCATTTGCAGTTGTGTGAAGATTGTGCATTACTGAAAGATCCTTTAGCATTGTTTATACAGTGTACGTCTAGTTCCAAAAGTAGAATTGCCTGATTGTCATTCATTACAGCATTACTGGTACATTTCTGCATAGTCTGGTGCCTTACTCTGTGGTAGAATTGCAGTGGCAGTATTGTGAATTCTGCTTCAGAGTTTATACTTCAGTAACTTTTATAGCTGTATATAAACTTGTATTCTAGTGCATTTCTGTTTACCTTGATACTGGTTTTAACCCTGTTCTTTGTCCACCTCCCCTCTCAGATGTTAAGCTAAAAGTTTCTGAAATTCTAACCATAGGACTTTAGCTCCAGTTTGAATTTTTCCCTGACCCTCCCACCGTAGTCCTGTCTGACCCCCCCTTTTTCATTGATATTGTCTGTGTAATTTATTTAAATACTTTTCCCGCCCATTGTTTTCCATATATCCGTAATACTAAGTTCCCACCTAGCACACCAGTACTGCACTTGAGTAAACCTCCCTTACTACAAATAGTCTCCAGCATAGTCTGGTCTAGTGCCAAACCCCATAGACTACTGTAACCCAGTCCACCACCTACAGTTGCCCACCCAAATGTAGGCCCGGACAACATGGATATAAAATTTACAAATGTCTGTGTAGCCAGATTGGTAGATATGGGCATCTTAAGACAATTTAAACAGTTTGTCTCATGTATGCAAGAGATTTCACTGCAGACAGAAGTCTCACTAAAAGGTGGTCAGGAATGCACACTACATTTACCATATGCCTAGACCAACCTATGCTGAGGCACTAAAAAGCAATCTTCCCAAACCAAGGACCTCCTAAACATATAAATGGCAATACCTGTTCTCAGCAATTTCTAAAGAACTCTCCAAAAGCAACACCAAACTTACAGCTGTGCCCAATGGAGACCCAAGAGTAAAGCCTATAAGGTAAGCCAGTGCATTAGCCAGGACTCAATTGTATGACCTACAGATGCCCCACTCACCAGACTGAACAAGAAAACTGTTTGTTGCTCATCTGGAGCCAGGATCCACCAAGTTGAGCACACACAAGTCACTACACCATAGGCACTGGTATGATTCTGTAATGGTCCATGTGGTGGTTTAATGACCTGAGAAATACTTCCCTGGAGTATAGGAAAAGACATTGATTCTCTCTTGAATGCGTCTTAGGCAGGTGTGTGCCTTGTATTGAGCAACTTTCTGCCTTCACCAAGGATGATGCCATGGCATGAACAAAAGATTGACTTCAGTAGCTAGCTTAGGTTCTGGTGTCTTTCCAGAGGGTTTCTGTATTTGTCAGCATCGTATGACCCCTGAGCAGTTTGTAAATCAGCCACATGAGACCATATGCAGTGAGGACAGGACCCAGAGTCTATTGGAAAATGAAAAAGAAGGGACATCATTTGAATTTTCAAAAGCCTTGGTTTTGACTTACCAGGACACTGCTGTGTTAAGTAACATTTTTGAAAAGAACTGGCCCATCCTATTAGAGGATTGAAATATAAGACTGAGAATAGGGGAAATCTAAGATTTGTATCTAGAAAGGGACCAAATTTTAAGGATTTACTGAGGACAAAACAGAGGAGAATTTAAAATGCAAACAAGGAATGGTTGTGTGGAGCCTGCACATGGTGTAATAAAATTCAAGTGTTGAACAGCTTTACTCTTAGGAATAACGTACATTATCTTGGGAATATATATTTGCCCTTCTAAAGCAGTAGTATACCTGGCTTCATGTAAATCCTGCCTGTGTTTCTATATAGGAAAGACTGAGAGAAAGTTCTCTCAGGGAATATACGAGCACAAGTATGCCATTAAAAAACGTAACACAAATAATGCCCTAGCAAAGCATATTACCAACAGTGAAGGGCATGTTTTCCATTACATGGCTGTAGAACATGCCATTATTGGCGACAAACCATGAACACTGATATTTAGAAATCAGTGAACTTTAAATGGCAGATTCGCCTATAGGCTGACAGCTGGCCAGGTATAAATGAGAGAAGCTCCATCTCCCCCATTTTGAAGTTAAAAGCAATAGAAAGGAAAAAAGTCCAAATGAGCACATAGTAATGGGGATATGTATATATACATATGAAAAATACATAGGTCATAAGTCATATAACAGTGTTAATAATTAGAAAGTTAAAAATGTTTTTTTGCTTATGCAGCTTGTTTTTAGAGTAATTTTAATTAGGCATTAGTGCATGCAACATTTTAGCAACTCATTGTGTCTTTTTTGAATGTTAAGTGTATAGATGCATTGTGTAGTGGTTCCCTTAAAGACTTGATTCGTCAATGAGAGTTATTTTAAATTCAGCATCAATGTGTGGCAACCAATGAGAATGGATGGTAAAGCATAAAGGAAGTGACATTTGTGAACTTTGTCTGATGAAGTTTTACACACTGTGAAACAAAAGTGCTAACCAGTTTTTATTTTATGTATTAAAGTGGTGCTTGCACCTTTTGAGTACTTGTATACAGTTGTTCTTAAAGCTGTTTTTGCATTCGTTGACTGCCTTTGGGATTTTTTATTTTAAGTAATTTACCACTGCTGTCATGGGACAGCAATCGCATACAGAAGGAATAGCAACATAAAATAAACTATGGTGGTTACCCTGACTCTTGACACTTCCAAGCCAATCTGAAATGCAGGGGGTACTTCATGTGAAAGTCAGCAATATAGACATGATGTTACTTCAGGGATTTTATCTTGCCCATTTTCCAAGATGACAGTTATTTTGAGAATTAGAATCCTGAATAACCCTATTGGTGTCTTGTATTCCATCAGTGGTGAATCAACTGAGTAGGACCTTTTTGGCTGTATGAGTACTAAACAAGGGCAGAATTCTGGCACTTGTTTACAAGTGGGATGCAGCAGAAATGGCCCTTTATGCCCCTGTGGACAAACACCTGAAGAAATTCTACTGCTTGGCATCTTCATCAGAGTGGTCTAGTTTTGTTTGCATTCTCTCCCATCCTGTTATCCAGGGTGATTCAGAGAATTTGGAAGGGAAGGCCAACAATGTTTCCTTTTTGTCCTAGGCAGCAGTGGTTCTCTCTAAGGATGGCAGAGGACGAGCCTTGTACACATACCACATCATGCAAACCCCTTGACTCTGCTTAAGGGGCTGTTGATGCACCCAAACCTGTTCACGGTCAGTGACCTTGTTCTTCAGGTACCACCATTCAGGGGACGTGCTTAAGATCATGAAGGAAGCTAGGAGGCCAAGCACTATGAAATCCTGCCAGGTCAGGGGAAAGGAAAATGAATCAAGATACAAAGGCACCAGAAGTGTGTATGGTGTTGATTGTAGAGTATGACATGGGGATAGTCTGTGATTCATCTTTCAGCCATTTTAGCCTGCCTGCATCTGGAATCTTTTTCTATTCAGTTTCTCACGAGGGTACAACATGGCTCTGCTCTTTGGTTTTTAAGTACATCTGAAATTTCCACCTTTAATATACAAAAAATTCCTCAAAAGTAGGTTATGCTTATATCTAAACCCCTCATTCCTTAGAGGTGGTCACAAAAGCATCCCTGAACCAAGCTGTTAAATTCAGTGTTTTCTTAACTCTCTGAACAAAGGAGAATCTTGTTTTTCCTTGGGTGTTCATAGACATTTTAGAACATGCATAGAACCAAGGACCTGGGAAAAATGAGCTGTTTGTCTATTGCTGCAGGCATGGAGAGGAAATGCGTTTCCAAGCAGACCATATCCAAGTTATTGGGTTACTTTTGCTATGAAGCTAATGGTAAGCCCTTGCAGGAGGGGACTAGACTAAGCACTTCCAGGGACACTGAAACCAGTACTGATTGTGTAAAGATAAATTTAGTACACAAGATCTCCTGGAAGTTACTGTTGGTCTTCTGTGCTCGATCACTCACTCCAATGGTTTGTATTCTGTAAAGTGCCAGGGCTGGATTTGCTTCCACTGTCCTACAGGACTGCTTTAGCCTTCCTCCAGGCACTAAACTAACCATCCATACAAGGTAAGCTTTGGTAATCTTCCCAACAGTGAACCATATAATGAAACATGGTTAAGTTCTAACACAAGTCTACTGCTACATCTTTCAGGAAAATCACTTTGCAGTAATTCACCCCTACTTTCCTGTATGTGGTACTCAGGAGCTTGGATTGCTGTATAGCCACCCCACATCCTGTGCATACCTGCTCCTCCTGTATAGGTGCTAAGTGATGTCACTGTTACAACCCTCTGTGTAAGCCATATTTCTTGAATTTTCTTGTCAGAGTCTTGGGGCAGGTTGGAGAAGGCTTTCCTGTACCTTTTTCATCTTTTGTTAGGCATCTTATCAGGAGTGTTTGAGTCCTTTCTCACCCCCAAAAGATGTAGAACCAAATGTGGGACCAGCTGGTGCCATCTTTTATAATGGGAATGTGCTTGTCTCCTACTGAAGGAATCCACCTGATTGGGGGGGTGACACATTTCTGGAAGCCTGTAAGGACGTTTGACCTCTCTGGCAGAGATGACTATGCTGTAGTTACCTTACTCAAAGGTGTACTGTTACAGCAAATTCCAAACGTATGCCAGTGGGAATAATGGGTTCTTCTGTAGATAAACTAAGCTATTGTATTGCTTGGGGTCATGTACACAATTTAGTGTCAGTATGGTTAGGAATTCAAAATCTACTGTCTTTTTATAGTCTTTTAAAAAAGGAATTTTGAACCATACATTCTCCAACATAGCATCCCCTGAGTAATGTTTCTTAAGTTTGCAGTCTTCCCTAGAGAAAGGGAAATGCGCTGTTCGTGCCAGCTTTCTCTCCAAATTGTCCGTCTTCTAAAATGGATGGACCTTTGCAAGCAAAAATGTCAGTTTTCCTAACAACAAAACTATTCAGCTGACAGCATTGGTGGTGACTGTGGGTACTTCCTGTGCATCATGATATCTAGTACAGCTATTTGCAGAACTACTCTTCTGCCTTGCTAGCCTTTGATAAGTTGATGGACCATTCTGAGGGCTTGGGTGAGGTCTTCTGTTCCGTTTACCCCTGCTGCTCCTTTTAGAATTAGAATTTATTCTTCGTAGCCTAAGTATGCTGCTTTACCTTCACTGATACCACAATTTTCACAAGCACACAGCTATCCTCAGGTTGTTTATTCTGATGTAGGGTAGAAATCTGCTTCAAACACTAGTATCTGTTTTGACTGCGCATAACTTGGCACCATGAGTCTACATTTTAACACCCATTACCTTGGCATAGATTGCTGATGTTCTTCATCTCACATTGCTGCAGTCCTAACACTTGGGGGTAGTCCGCTGTCCCAGTCGGCCCGAATACCAAAGTATAAGGCTGATGTCGGTCAAGGCGCATTAGTCTGACGTCAGGTTACAAATGCGCATGACCGACGTCATATCCCCAGTCTTTTTTGCCGCATGGTCCGATGCAGAAGCAGTATTGTGAGTGCAGGTTGGCGTTCTGAAATTTTCTGAAGTCGGAGTTTCAGACCGAATCAAAGTTGGCTAAGTACCCCGTTGGGGAATATTTTGGTTTTTTCTTGCCTCAGTATTTAACCGGATGTCAGAAAAAGTGAATAACTGTATTTCTTGTGGGAAACAGATACCTCATAGGGATTTCCATACCTTGTGTATACCTTGCTTAGGGCCTGAGCACGACGTTGTTGGATGTCGCTCTTGTGCTAGATTTAACAAACGCACTATAAAGAGAAGATTAGACTGTGCCAGGTTAGTTTTTGGGAAGCATTGTAATTATAAAATGCCGTCTGATGCTCCGGCCGCTTGCCTAAAAGCGCAAGGACAAAGCAGTAAGGCCTAGGTTGGAAGAACCGTCTGTCCCGGACGTCGGTTCTTTAGAGGGCTCGGTGGAGCCGGAGGTTCTGCCAGAAGTTTCCTTGGAGTCTCAGGGAGAGACTTTACTGTTACAAGATGTGTCCTCTCAGGAGGTAGGCCAGGCTGAGGGGGCTTCTCAGGTAGCTGTTCTCCCTCCCTTCCTAAGGTGGTTAGGCCCTCCCCTTCTGTTTCCAAGGCTTCTTGAGAGGCAGGCCAGGTTTAACTTCAGTGGGTGTCTCTCCTAGTTCTTCAGGGTCTCTGCCTAAGAAACATATGCTTAAAATGGCAGAAGATTTGATTACTATGATTAGAGGTTCTATGCCCCCTCCTGATAAGAGGCCTAGGGTGGAACCTGAGCTTGAGAGTTTTGAGCAGTGTTCGGAAGCTTCTGAGTCTTCGGCTGAAGACTTACAGGAGTATCCTCCTTATTCTGATTCTGATGTAGATGATTCTACCCCTTCGGCTTCTCCTCCTGAGGATTTTTCTTTTTCAGAGACTCTTCATTCCATGAGGGAGCATTTTAAATGGGAAGGTCAGGATTTCTCTGATTCCAGGAAAAGGCTTAGGGAATTTTTGTTTTTACCCCAGCATAGGCCTTTGGCTATACCTCCTGTACTGGATGTGGTGGAAGATGTTTTTGCAGAGGCTTCCCTGAACCCTGATTCTTTGCCTCCTGCCCCAGTTAAACCGGATAGGTATTATAGGGTGCCTGAAGCTCATAAGTATCTTTTTAAGAGTCCTAGGGCAGACCCAGAAACTGTTTCTCAGGGGCCTAAAGGTGTTAAGGCTTCTGTGGTTAAAAATCCTGTTCCTCCTGTTAGAGGCAAGGGCTTTGGATAGATGGGGAAAGAAGGTGTATACTTCTTCCACTTTAGCCATGAGGGCTTTGAATTGCCAGTTCCACATGTTAAAATACCAAAATTATCTCCTTTCACAATTGAAGTCTAAGGTGGATGCTCTGGCGGAAGGTATTGAGTGTAAAGAGTTGCAGGATTTAGTTCATGTTTCTGAACAGGTGGGTAAGCATTCTTTGCAATGTGGTTTTGATGCTGTACAGGCCTCTTCGAGGGTGGCTGCCACTGGTTCTGTTCTTCGCAGGCACGCCTGGCTGAGGGATCAGAATTTGGCTGAGCATGTTAAGACAAGGATTTAAGATGTCTGCTACAATCTGATGTTTTGTTTGGTTCGCCTGTGGAAGCAGTTTTAAAGAAAATGGAGGACAAGGCTAAGTCTATGCAGACTGTTAAAGATTTTTTGCAGGTTCAGCCTCCGAAGTTTAGTAGAAATTGGCCTACTAAGGGGTGGACATATCCTTCTTATGATTCCCAGTCTAGGGGTAGGTCTAGACGTGGTAGGGCAGAGCTCAAGGTTCTTTTAGGCCTAGAACAGGGAGTTCACCTGCTCAGTCTTCTGGTGAGGGCAGGGGTCAGTCCTTTCGTAAACAGACCCAATGACCTGCCTTTTCAGCTGCCAGAGCCTTCTCGCCTGGCAGCACCTTTGGGAGGAAGGCTGGCACTTTTCAAAGAAAATTGGAGTTTAATTACCCAAGACAGATGGGTATTGGGTATCATTCACCACGGTTACAGGTTTTATTTCCATACCTTGCCTCCTTTCAAAGGCATGCCAGACATTCCTCCTCTACAAAGAAAAGAGGCTCACAAGCAAATTTCTCTGTTACTCCAAATAGGGGCCATTCAGCCGGTTCCTGCGCCAGAAAGGGGCCTAGGATTTTATTCTCGCCTGTTCCTAGTACCAAAAAAGGGGAACACGTGGAGACCAATTTTGGATTTATCTATCCTCAACACTTATCTGGACATTCCCAAGTTCAAAATGTTGACGTTACAACAGCTTTTACCTCTGCTGGGAAAAGATCATTGGATGGTAACTTTAGATCTCAAGGAGGCTTACCTTCATGTGCCTATCAGACTAAGTTGCAGGAAGTATCTGCGTTTTCGAGCTGGAAATTCCCATGATCAGTTCTCTGCATTGCCCTTTGGCTTATCTACTGCGCCCAGAGTATTCACAAAAGTTCTGGCTCCAGTGATAGCTTACTTCAGGCTAAAAGGAATACAAATCTATCCTTACTTGGACGACTGCCTGATTCTGGCTCAAGAAAAGGAAGACCTTTTTCAGCATTTGGACTATGTGATAGCAGTGCTAAGATGCCTGGGGTATTCTGTGAACGAAATAAAGTCCAGTCTAGTACCCTCTCAAGACATGTGCTTTCTGGGTGTGAGACTGAATACAGCAACCCAGATGGCCTTTTTAACCCCGGACAAACAAAAGAATCTTTCCCTTTACTTCCATCAACTATCTCTTCAGTCCGGGCTGACTGCAAGGACAGTCCTTCAAGCCTTAGGGTTCATGGCATCTTGTATTCTGGTGCTTCCCAATGCCAAACTGCATATGAGGAAGCTGCAATGGTATCTCAAAATGTATGGACACAGCACTGCCAGGATTTGGACACTGTCATTCAAATAATACCTTGCATTCAAAAGGAATTTTTGTGGTGGGCTCAGGAATGTCACCTAAACAAGGGACTCTGTGACCCGGCCAGAGGCGAGTCAGATTCTAACGACAGATGCCTCAGACATAGCTTGGGGAGCTCATCTGAATGGAAAGTGGATACAAGACAAGTGGCCTGCCAGACTACAGCATCTACATATCAACATGAAGGAGATGTTAGCAGTCCAGTTTGCATTGATGGCTTTCAAGGAGTTACTTCTTCCAGGGCAGGTGTTGATTCTAACAGACAACACAACTGTCATGTGGTACATCAACAAACAAGGGGAACACATTCTTATCCTCTGTGCAGGCAAGCAATGATTTTGTGGGAGACTGCTCAGCTTGCAACTAAATCTTCAGGCAAGGTTTCTGCCGAGCACAGAACTCCTTAGCAGATGTGTTAAGCAGGCAAATCATGGATCCCCACGAGTGGAAACTGGATCTTCATGTATTTCGAAATTGACAGTGTCATGGGGAACTCCAGACATAGATCTGTTCGCTTCTCCACTAAACCACCAGCTGCCAAAGTTTTGCACAAAAAGGTTTCATCACACAGCTTGGAAAGTGGATGCTCTTTCTTTCAGTTGGAAAAATCTTCATGTGTATGCCTTTCCACCTCTGCCTCTCCTCCCAAAGGTACTCCTAAAGGTCAGACAAGACAAGCCAAGGATGATTTTAATAGCTCCAGATTGGCCTCGGCAACACTGGTACCCATTACTGAGGAGTCTGGTAAGGATGCCTCCATGGCCTTTACCTTTGATTCCACACCTATTGTCTCAGAGGGACGGTCATCTACTCAATGTCAAGCTTCACTCTCCATCTAACAGCTTGGCATATTCTGTTTTGAACCACAGCAGGTCTCAACTTCCTCAACAAGTTTTGAATGTGATTATGGAAGCCAGAAGACCTAGTACAAGGAAAGTGTACGCAGAAAAATGGAAGAGATTTTTATTTTGGAGTGCAGCAAAGGATTTGGAGGTTTCTGAGCCTAATTTGAGTGTGGCTCTTCAATATCTTACTGAGTTATTGGACAAAGGTTTGTCTTTCTCTTCCATTAAGATTCATGCTGCAGCAATTTCAGCTCACTATGATTGTGACCCACCATTGTTTTCTCATCCTTTGTTCAAGCAATTTCTTAGAGGGGCAAAGAATATAAGACCCCCGTAGAGCTCCTACTCCTGCTTGGGACCTCAATTTTGTGTTGGAGAAACTTACTCTACAACCTTTTGAGCCTGCGGCTACTGCTGAATTGAAATACTTGTCATGGAAGACTGCTTTTTTGTTGGCCATTACTTCTGCAAGAAGGGTTTCTGAATTGCAGGCCCTTATGGCGGTTGAGCCTTTTTGATTTTCCATAAGGATAGGGTATCATTACGCACTAATCCTTCCTTTATGCCTAAGGTGGTCTCTAGTGTGGCTTTAAACCAAACTATTCATTTGCCTACTTTTTATGCAGATCCCCAAAATAAGGGGAAAAGATTTTGCACACTTTAGATGTACACAGGCAGTTGCGTTATTATTTAAGCAGGACTAAGGATTTTAGGCAGTCTCAGCAGTTGTTTGTTTCTTTTGCTTTGAGTTCTCAGGGCAAGCCTGTGTCAAAACAAACTATTTCTAAGTGGATTGGGTTTTGCATTGCATTTTGTTATTCCCATCATGGCAAGGAGATTCCAGCTGGGATTAGGCCTCATTCCACTAGGGCTACTGCCACTTCAACAGCATTTCTAAGGGGGGTGGCAACTAAGGATATTTTGGAGGCAGCTACTTGGAGTTCAGTGCATACTTTCTCTAAGCATTACCACCTTCCTCTCTACTCTAAATCTAGGGCTGGTTTTGCCACGGCTATTTTGCAGGGCATGTTGACAGCTCCAGCTTCTTTGTGATTTGCCAGCCTCCCTTACCTCTGCTTTGGGATTCTACCCAAGTGTTAGGACTGCAGCAATGTGAGATGAAGAACATAGTACAGTTTTGTACCTACCATAAATGTAGATGTTCGAAGATCCACATTGCTGCAGTCCAATTTACCCTCCCTCCTTCCCCTCTGTGTTTAGGGGTGGTTGTGTGGGTGGGGTTGTACTTTTGTAAATTTGTATACATACATATATTTGGTACAGGAGTGTTTGGTGTTTTTTGGTTTTGGCCTTATCTTTTTAGGGTCTTCTGACATCTGGGGCAAGAAAAGACTGAGGATATGACATCGGTCATGCGCATTTGTACCCTGACGTCCTGATGTCAGACTAATGCGCCTTGACCGACGTCAGCCTTATACTTTGGTATTCGGGCCGACTGGGACAGTGGACTACCCCCAAGTGTTAGGACTGCAGCAATGTGGATCTTCGAACATCTACATTTATGGTAGGTACAAAACTGTACTTTTTGACTTGTCAACACCAATGTCAATGCTAGTTGGCAACTGTATTAAATTAGGTAGCCACATTGTAGTTGTACCCATTGATGCATGTGCCAGCTAAACACCTGTGCTTTTAACATGCTCTTCATCCTCCACCATCCAGCCTGTTAGTCTGCATGTCAAAGCTACATTCTTTGGAGTTCCCTACCAGAACATCTTCATTGGGAGACCCTGCAGGGTCTTCATTGAGGAATCTCTTTCCTCAAACCTTGGCTCCTTGGCAATCCCTTGCTCACTTTTTTTTTTTTTGGAGCAAAGTTATTAGTAAATACCTCTGTATGCTGTTTGTGACAGTAGAGTTGGTCTATAAGTTCAGGAGAGTTTGTGTCCTCTCCAAAATGGCCCTTCTGCAATAAAAGCTGTATTTTGAGCTGCTAAGCCCTTTATCCTGTAAATAGGCTAAGCCACATGATTTGTTTACCAGTCTGAGGGGATGTAACTTTATGCAGTGATCATTAAGCTAGATAGATTTGACTGTTTGGGCTTCCTCTTGCTATGGTTATTCACAAAGCTCAATGAACACCATTAGATTTTGGTAACAGAAGAAAAAAAATAAATAAATCTCTTGGCTAGAGGAGCATGTAGATCAGGATAAGTAGGAAGGCTTCTTTGTATAAAGAAATGATCACGAGACAGTGTGAATCATATTTTCTAGCATTTAATCTAACACTACTGGCCCTTGGGTTTGGACTTCATCTGAATTGCCTTATTAGCTGGTGTTTAAGTGGCCTTCCTAGTACACCACAGACAATAGTGGATGCTTTTTTCTTGATTTTTACAAGTTTTTATTAGCCAATGTTTGTTCAGGTGGCCTGCCCCCTCGACTAAATCTACAGAAAATGTGTTTTGTAGCCTGTTAATGTTCATGACAGTCAGTTCAAGGTGTCTAACTTGTCTTTCACACTTTTTTTATAATGAAACCGATTTTTTTTAGCTATTTTGTGGGATTTAGGAATAGTGTTTAAAGGAATTTTTTTAAAACATTTTAGTGTTTTTGAGAATTTTCATTGTGTTTCACTGTTGCAGTCATTACACTTGAGTTATCCTAATGGCAGGCTACCCGCAGTCGGCCTGAATTCCAAAGTCCTGGTCCGGCGTCTGTTGTTGTCTCCTCTTCTCTGACGTCAGTGCGCCAGGGGTATACAAGATGCAGCCAACGCCATTTTCTTCAGTCTTTCTTGCCGCGCGGTGCCCGAAGCAAAAGCAGTTCGCAAGTGCCGGTTGGCCGACTCCTGAGATTTTTGAAATTGATTTTCAGATCCGAAGTCTTCAATAAAGCTAAGTACCCTGTTAGGGAAACTTTTTTCTTGTTCCAGACCGATATCAGAAAAAGTTAACAATTGTATTTCTTGTGGGAAGCAAATACCTCATAGGATTTTCATTCTTACTGTATTCCTTGCTTAGGCCCTGACCACGACGTTGCTAGTTGTCGGTTTTGTGCTAGATTTAACCAACGCACTATTAAGCGTCTGTATGATTTTGCATTAAACTATTTTGGGCGCAGATTTAATTATAAAATGTCATCAGATAGCCATCCGACAACCAGAGTTCACAAAAAAACAAAGAAAAGGATGGACAACCGAGGCCCAAAACAGACTAAGCTTCTCCTAAGCCAGTCTCCGGTTCACAGATTGGTACTAGGCTATCAGCCCTAGGGCCTATACAAGCCTAGCCATAACAATTCCCTGGCTATTTCTTCCCGCATTATTTACTTTCCTGGACCCCTGTCTAGCAGGGCGACTGACATGATCCCTGGGGGGAATTTCCTTTCTCCCATCCAGTCGTCAAGGTTCCTCTTGAAGAGGTCCAAAGAGGCACTCTGCTTGACATGTATGGGCAATCTAATCTATTCTAGAGTCTGGGGAGTCTCTGGGTCAGGAACCTATCCCTCCAGCATGTTTTGTTTATTGTGATTACAAGGTTTAGATCCCTGGAGCGTGTAGCTCTGAGGGATTGGGCTTTCTTTAAGTGTAGCATGTCCAACAGCTCTGGGTTTGACATGGCCTTGTATGTTAAGCAGAGATCGCCTCTGAGTAGACGATATGCGACAGAGTATAGCTTGAGTTTTTTTAAGGCGGTCAGCATAGGGCATCTGCTTTAGGCCTGTGATTCTTTGTGAGGAATTTCTGAGACCTTTCCAGTTGTTGCAGATGTCTTGAGAGGTACATACCAAATGGGGCATTGTATTCTATAATGGGTCTAATGAGGGATGAGTACAGTGGGACAATGACCTCCTTTTTTCTGGATGAAAAGCCCTCCGTGATGAGGTGTGCCACATAGGATTTCCTGACTGTTGTGGCGATGTGGTTATCGAAGGTGAGACCACTGTCCACCTGTGTCCCTAAGTCTCTTATCACACTTTCTGTGTTTAGTGTACTGCCACCTATATGGTAATTCATGGATACATGTTTTTTCCCAAAGGGGATAACAATACATTTCTTGGCATTGAGCTTGAGCCCATGGCTCTGGCACCAAGCATCTGTTTCTGTAAGGCCCTTTTGTAGAGTATCCACATCATTTGGGGATTCAATAATGGCTCCCAGTTTGCAGTCATCTGCAAACTTTGTTAGCCAGAGTCCCTTGGTGTTGACCTGTACTTCAGAGTAGATGCCAAACAAGAGTGGCCCCAGAACTGAACCCTGAGGTACTCCACTTGTCACTTGTCTGGAGCTGGATTTGGAGTCGGCTACTTTTACAGTGTGGGTTCTATCAGTAAGCCATTTAGCAACCCATTGGGTGACATAGGGATTAATGCCCAACTTAGTAAGTTTATCTATGATTCCAGAGTGGGGGATGGTGTCAAAGGCCTTGGCAAGGTCTAGATAGGCTGTGTGGACCACCTTACCCTTGTCTCCTGAACCTGATTGACTTCTTTGAATCAGTCTCCAGAGCCATGGACAAGATCGGCCCTTCACAAACCCAAACTGGGTGGGGTCCAGTGTTTGAAGGTTGCCAATGTCTTTGTTTATATGTTCCATGATAATACGCTCCATGGCCTTGCAGATAAGGCTTGTCAGACTGATGGGACGGTAGTTTCCAGGATCCAAGTTGGATCCCCCCTTGTGGATTGGGATAACTGTAGCTCTGTGCCACTCGGTGGGCACGAAACCTGAGGTGAGGCTATGATTAAACATGACACTTAGGTGAGGTGCCAGTTCATATTGTAGTTCATGTAGTACACAGCCCGGGATGTTCATAGCCTAGTATGAACCTATGAACCTATCTGCCCTAGGGCATTTATAAGCCTAGCCAGAATGTGTTTGGCTTTCGCCACCCATTTTAAATTTATTTTGCTATGCCCTTTTTCGAGGTTAGTATACTGTGCCTCTGTCTAACAGTGACACAGAAGTGATACCCGGGGTAAACCTACGATCTCCCATCCACTCATCAAGATTCCTCTTGAATAGAGTCAATGAGGGACTCTGCCTAACCTGGACTGGGATTTTATTCCAGAGTGAAGGGAGCCTCTGGGTTATGAATCTGTCCCTCCAGCATGTCCTATTTATTTCAGTGCTGAGGTTCAAGTCTCGAGCCAGAGCTCGATGGGATTTGGATTTTCTGAGGTGCAGCTTGTCCATTAATTCCGGGTTGGACATGGCTTTATACGTCAGGCACAGATCGCCTCTGAACAGGCGGTATGCCACTGAGTAGAGCTGGAGTTTCTTTAACCGGGCAGCATATGGCATCTGTTTGAGCCCTTTGATCCTCTTGGTGAGGTACTTTTGGGATCTTTAGAGTTGCTGCAGGTGTCTGGTAAGGTACATCCCAAAAGGGGCATTGTACTCAATTATGGGCCTGATGAGGGATGAGTAAAGAGGCACAATGACCTCCCCTGATCTAGATGTGAATCCCTTCATGATTAGGTGGGCTATATAAAATTTTTGGCCACGTGGTTGTCAAATGAGAGATTGCTATCAACTTGGGTCCCCAGGTCCCCAATTACTTGTGTACTTGATGGATTACCACCTATGTGGTAATTTGTGGGCACTTTGTTTTTGCCAAAGGGGATGACTGTACACTTTTTGGCATTTAGCTTGAGACCATGGCTCTGGCACCAGTTGTCTGTTTCTATGAGGCCCTTTTGTAGGATGCTTGTGTCGGCTGGAGAGTCGATTATGGCGCCCAGTTTGCAGTCATCTGCGAACTTGGTCAGCCACAGTCCTTCCGTGTTGGCCTGTACCTCCGAGAAATATATACCGAACAAGAGAGGTCCCAGGACTGAGCCTTGTGGGGCACCACTTGTAACTGGTTTGGAGTCTGACATGGCTCCAGCAATTCTAACCATGTGGGTTCTGTCCTTGAGCCAGTTTGCAATCCATCTAGTGACATAGGGGTTTATATTTAAGCTGGTGAGCTTATCTATAATGCCCGAGTGGGGTATTGTATCGAAGGCTTTTGCGAGGTCCAGGTAGGCTGTGTGGACCACCTTCCCCTCGTCTATGGCCTTGGTGACTGTTTCAAAGAAATCCACCAGGTTTAAGAGGCAGGATCTGCCCTTAACAAAGCCGAACTGGGTAGGATCCAGTGTCTGTAGGTCCCCAATATCTTTATTTATGAGGTCCATGATGATCCTTTCCATAGCTTTGCAGACCAAGCTAGTCAGGCTTATGGGGTGATGGTTTCCAGGATCTGTTGAGGCACCACCTTTATGGAGAGGGACCACTGTTGCTGTACGCCACTCTTTTGGCACATATCCTGTAGTAAGGCTGAGATTGAACAGTAGTTTTATGTTTGGGTTTAGCTCTTCTTGGAGTTCATGTAGGACGCAGCCCGGGACACCGTCTGGTCCCATTGATGCTGTGTTTTTTGCTTTGGAGAGGGCGGCTCTTACCTGAGCATCTGAGATATCAGGGGGGCAGCACTCTGCTGGGATAGATATTTGCCCTTTTGGTGGGGAGGGGGGGGGAGAAGTTTGCGCTGAACCGGTCAGCTAGGATGTTGGCAATGTCTGTGGGTTCAGTGTATTTTTTGTCATTTTGGACCAATTCTGAGCATATCTGGGAATTGCCACCCAGGTTCCTAACATAACTAAAGAAAGCCTTGTGATTATCCTTAGTGTCCTGTGCAATTTTTCTCTCGAAGCTGGCCTTAGACAATTTTGTGAGTGCCCGTAGTTTTTTGCTAATACTTATCAGTGATGCCTTCCCTTTTTGGGATTTTGCTCTTATCATTTAGTAGCTTCCTCCTTCTATTGTATAGTTTGTTTATGGCTGGGGTCCACCAGACAGGACGTCTGCCTTTGGAGGATTGGGTCTTGGTTTTATTTGGGATTGCATGATCCATGCATTCCTGAAGGTGTTCATAGAATGCGTTTATAAAGGATTCTGCGTTCTGGGCCATATTTTCCACAGGCCCGGGGGCTTTGAAGGATTCCACCTCTGTTTTGAGGAGTGTGAAATTTGCTTTAGAGAAGTTTTTCACTGTGGTTTTCTGGGCAGGGGGTGGGGTCGGGATGTGAATATCCAGTGAGATTAGTTTATGGTCTGATCTTACCAGTGAGGGATACACTTCTGGTCTGGAGCATAGAGTCCCCATGTTGGTGATCGGGTCCAGTATGTTTTCCCCTCTTGTGGGAGTGGTAACAAGTTGTTCCATAGCATTTGAGTTTATAAATTCTAGGAATCTTTGGGCTAGGGTGTTGGAGCTAGAGTAATGCTCCCAGTCTATGTTTGGGTAGTTGAAGTCGCCCAATATAATGGTGTTTGGAGAGACCTTCATATTTTCCAGTGTTCTCAGGAAGGCCGAGTGGGGTTCCTGGGTTTGGGAGGGTGGTCTGTAGCAGGCTATAAACTGGAAGGCAGTTATACCCACTGTTAGTTGCACATGGATAGTCTCTGATGCTTCGTGCTTTGCCACCAACCTGGAGGTGTGGGTATCTTTGAATATCGATACTCCCCCTCCTTTTGTGGGTCGATCCAAGTTCTGGGGCCGAAAAGCATGGTATGAGGTATAACCTGGTAGTGCTGGGGTGCTCTCGGGAGCCCTGAACCAGGTTTCTGTTACTGCACAGATATCTATGTTCTCCATGCTAAGGAGAGTTTCGAGTGCATGCATCTTGAGGTTTAGACTTCTGGCGTTGAGTAGCATTACTCTTAGTTTCTTATCCCTTGTGATACCTATGGAGGTGGGTTCGTCTTTTGAGCCTTGCCTAAAAAAGGCACTATGAGGGTAGCAAGAGCCTTTGCCAATATCCGAAAGCCCAGGGGTGACAGGTGCAAGCCGTCCCTAGCGAAGCATCGTGGCTTGTCGAGCATATCATCCCAAGCTGACAGGCATTGGATCCCCTTTGAATGACACCAGTACTTAAGCCAATTGTTGAAATTGATCATCTTGTCTTCATATTGTGGCATCATTCTTGGCGAGGGTAAGATGCTACTCAAGGTCAGGGTCATACCGGCCTGGGCTACATGCTCAGAGAGCTCCTTTATGTCTCTCTTCATGTAGTCCAGGGAGGTACGTCTCAGGTCATTCACACCAGCATGGACAATGACGGAGTCATATTTGTACTTGCCTTGGAGTGACCTGAGTGCTTGTGTTATGTGGCGGATCCTAGCGCCCGACAGGCTGCTCACCGTGACCCTCTCCTTGTTCAGCCTGGTGAGCGGGACGTCAGTGTGCCTGACTATAGTCACCTATTACAAGTGTATCAGGTGTGTTTAGTCTTAAGGGCTGTGACTGTTCGGCACACTGGCTTTGTGAGATATGTGTTGCACGTGTTTTGTTTTGGGGTAGCGGTTGCTTGGGTGTCTGCTTTGGAGGTCTCTGCTGCTTAGGCAGATCTTTATTTAGAGCCTCGGAGTATGTTTTTGTGTGTGGTTTGCTGTCGTTGTAGGTCTATGTGAGACTGGAATTGTAGTGAGTGTGGTTTCCTTCTCCTCCTGACTGGTTATGCCAGTACTGAGTTGAGAGAGCTTAGCCTCCAGTTTGGCTATATGGTTGTATCTCTCACATGGGTTGGAATTTGTTGGGAGGAGGAGAGGGTTGTCTGTGTACATGAGGCAGTTGTAACATTGCCTCAAGATTCTCAGATTCACCAGCTGGACCGGAGAGGAGATTGACAACTGACCTTTGGACATGCTAGAATAATATTGGGAATTCCTTAATTGAAAACAAGGGCCAGTGGGGAGTGAGGGTGTAGTGCTTTTAATTTTTAGTGCTGACTTATATAATTGCTTTAGTGAGCAAGTGCCAGGTAACTTAAGTGCAATGTGTTACAGGTAACTTAAATGCAAAAACGACAAACAGTAACTCTTTCAAGTGAAACAAGGAAAATAAGTACAGTAAGCAATGCAGATATCACTAGTGATCCACAGAAGCGCTGAGAAGCCGCGTATTAGGTGGAATTAGCGTTCCAGGGAAATAAGCAAACAAACAACAAGCATATAAACAAAGCTAGATTCAGCAGGCCTGGATCTAGTCTATGCTACAGCAAACAAGGTGTACCAATTTCAGTAAGATACAGTTCAAATATTCAGGCACTATAAACCTTTCATCTGGTCCCATGGATGCTGTATTCTTGGCTTTAGAGAGTGCGTTTTGTACCTGTGTGGCCGTTATTACTGGAATTTGGCAATCTTCCGGTATTGAGATGGGCCATTTAGGGGGTGAGAGGGGGGTGAAGTTGGCACTGAATCGATCTGCCAGGATATTGGCAATATCCTTCAGATCAGTATATTTAATGCCATTCTGTTTTAGCTCAGAGCAGATCTGAACATTGCCATTTAGATTCTTGACATAGTTATAGAATGCTTTGTGGTTGTCTTTGGAATCTTTGGCAATTTTTTTTTCGTAACTAGCTTTGGAGGGTTTTATGAGGCATCTCAGTTTCTTACTGAGGCTAGTAAGGGAGTTTTTTGCATCCTGGGATTTTCCTCTTTTCTGCAAAAGTTTCTTCCTTTTGTTGTAAAGTTTGTTTATGGCAGGGGACCACCAGATTGGCTTCCTTTTTTTGGATGAGAGCATTTTGGTTCTGTTTGGGATGGCACGATTCATGCACGAGTGGATGTGCTCGTACAGTACCTTAGTGTAGGATTCAGCAGTTGAACTTTCAGTTCCCATCTGCATGGGTGTCATGAAGTTTGTCACTTCTGACTCGAGTAGCATGAAGTTGGCTTTGGAGAAGTTTTTTATGGCAGTTTCTTTACTGGGGGGTGGGGGTGGGATGTGGATGTTAAGGGTGATTAGCTTATGGTCAGACCTGACTAACGAGGGGGTGACCATAGGTATGGAGCATTGATTTCCCATGTTGGTAATGACCAGGTCTAGGATATTGGAGCCCCTGGTGGGACTATGGATTAGTTGATCCAGGGCGTTGGAATTTATGAATTCCAAGAACCGTTGCGCAAAGGTTTTGGGACACGAGTAGTTTTCCCAGTTAATGGCAGGGTAGTTAAAATCACCCTGTATTAGGGTGTTTGGTTCTATCTTAATATTTTCCAGTAAGGTGTAGTGAGCATCTTGGGGTATGGTGGGGGATCTGTAGCAAGCTACAATTTGGATTGCAGTCTTACCTAGTGTTAGTTGCACTTGGAGAATTTCAGACGCATTGTGTTGGTCAACTAGCCTGGTGGTGTGAATATTGACACTCCTCCACCTTTAGTGTTTCGGTCCTGGTTTGGTGGCCGAAAAGTGTGTTAAGAGTTGTAGCCTGGTATTGCAGGGGTGCTCTCTGGAGCCTTGAACCAGGTCTCAGTTACTGCACAGATATCGATGTTCTCCATTTTTAGGAGTGCCTCGAGACAGTGCATTTTGAGGTTTAGACTTCTAGCATTGAGTAGCATTACCTTCAGATTTTGCATGCTTGTACCTGTTACGGTGGTGGTTTTGTCCTTTGAAGTTTGCCTAAAAAAGGCACTATAGGGGTGGCGAGAGCCTTAGCCAGTAACCTGAATCCCAGGGGCAACAGGTGCAGACCATCTCTGGCAAAGCATCGTGGTCAGTCATGTCATCCCAGGCAGACAGATACTGGATCCCCTTTGAATGACACCATAAGCTTAGCCAATTGTTGAAGTCAATCATTTTATCCTTATATTGTGGTATCATTCTGGGCGAAGGCAGGATGCTACTCAGGGCTAGGGTCATACCTGCCTGGGCCACATGATCCAAGAGCTCTTCCATCTCTCCATGTAGTCCAGGGAGGTACGTCTCAAGTCATTCACTCCAACATGGACAATGACAGAGTCATATTTGTACTTGTTGTGGAGTGACTTGAGTGCATGTGTTATGTGGCGGATCCTGGCACCCGACAGGCAGCTGAC
Source organism: Protopterus annectens (assembly GCF_019279795.1). Classification (NCBI taxonomy): domain Eukaryota; kingdom Metazoa; phylum Chordata; order Ceratodontiformes; family Protopteridae; genus Protopterus; species Protopterus annectens. Next base: position 1,665,816,931 of record NC_056725.1, read on the forward strand.
TGTAATTTTCTCCTTATTCAACCTGGTGAGAGGGACATCAGTGTGCCGGACTATAGAGTCACCCAAGTGTTGGGTACATTGTCTTGCCTTAGGGGCTGTTGCTGGGTGGCACACTGGTGTTGTGAGCTATGTGACATTGGTTGTGATTTGTGTTTGTTTGCGTTTCAGCTTCAGAGGTCTTTGTTGCTTGGGCAGGTTACATTTAAGGGCCTCTGCATATGTGGATTTAGTGTTGCTATATGTGGGTGTTGGTGGTGCGGGTTTAGAAGGGCTATGTGTTGCTTGAGGTGTAGTGTGGGTGTTAACCTTCTCCTCTTGACTGTTTAGCACAATCTTGGGTGGAGAGAGCTTTGCTTCCATTTTGGCTATGTAAGTGCATCTCTCACAGGTTGTAGTGTTGGGTGGTAGGAGGAGAGTGTTGTCTGTGTACATGAGGCAAATGCTGCATTGCCCCAGTATGCCCAGATTCGCCAGGTGGACAGGAGAAATCACCGGAAGCTGACCCTTGGACATGCCTGGTTTGGGGCTTTTTTTTTCTTTGTAAAGTATAGGAGCTGTTTCCTTAGCAAGGTACTTTGCAATTATAGGCTGTTTAGTGCCTACTATTAATTTCTCCTTGTTAACAAGGAGAGTTCAGTGTTTGTATGAGTTTAAGGCTTCCTAGTGCTTTCCAGCAGGTATTAGAGAAAGTGCTAGTCACAGGGATGCTTAAAGGCAAGATTGAAAAGAATGCACTCTGCAGTGTGCACTAGAGAAGTTAGATGTGAAAGTAGGTAACTTGAGTTTTACCTGTTTAAAAAGTTAAGGTTTAGTGGAGAGTTACTATTTTTAAAACAGCAAGATGGATTGAAAGGGGTGGTCACTTTTGTATTTTGGTACTATGAAATACTGTAGGATGGCCAATAAATTTAAATAATTGAAGGGGTGGGATTTCAAAAATGATGATTTTGTGATTACTCACATAAGCCAGTGAAAGTAGAGAGAAATGAGATATATGGTCAGATTAACATAAGAGGCGGGCAACTAGAAAGACAGTGGTATTTAACAAGACAACTTAAATGGGTGGGAGGGAGGGAAAAAATTCTGCCTGACTGACTCAGAACAGAGAGAGCTGTGGTCTCTTTTGAAGTTTTAATATGCTGTTAAAACAGAATGCAAGCAAAACACAAGGTAAAGAAAACAAACTACAGTATTCAAAATTATAGAAAGGCAATACAGTAATACAAAAAATAAAAGCAAACTAACCTTTCCTTCACAGCAAAGTGTAGCAGAGTCTGGATGAGCCTCTCAGTGAGGTGCTTTCGCAGCCCCCTGGCACCCACTACTTTAGAGTCGCAGGCTGCTACCAACTCCCACGTGGAGTCGGCTATGCCGCTGGAAACTCGAGGTATTGGAGCCTCTGACACTATTCCCTCAGATGGGTCCAGAGCTGCTGAGCAGGCACTGGTTTCTGAGGGTGTATTCAGACCTAAACATCTATACATTAAACAGACTTCAGCTTCAAAGGCAAAGCCTAAAGCACCTTCAAAAACAAAAACTCAAGAGCCACATGGACAGGCCTCCATGGCCAAAAAACAGATGCTCAAAATGGCCGAAGACTTTATTATCTTGATCAGGGGTTCCCATCCCCATCCTGATAAGAGGCCTCGGCAAGAGACAGACTATGAATCTTCAGATCAGGTTTCTGTTTCTTCTGATCAGGAATATTCACTTCTCTCCCATGAGGTTTCTGATGCTGAAGAATCTATTCCTTCAGCTTCTCCTCCTGAAGACTATTCTTTTGGGGAAACCTTGCATACCATGAGGGAGCATTTCCACTGGGAGAGCCAAGAATTTTCAGAATCTAAAGAGGCTCGGACTTCCTTTTACTACCTCAACACAGGCCTTTAGCCATTCCACCTGTGTTGGACATTGCAGATGTGTTTTCAGAGTCTAGTCTGACCCCTGACTCCTTGCCTCCAGCTCCTGTTAAGCCTGACAGATATTACAGGGTTCCTGACTCTCATAAATTCCTTTTCAAAAACCCTACTGCAGACCCAGAGACCATTTCACAGGGTCCCAAAGGGGTTAAGGCTTCCGCTGCAAAAAACCCTACCCCCTCTAACGAAGATTCTGGGGCACTGGATAGATGGGCGATAAAAGGTTTACACTTCTGCTACCTTGGCTATAAGGGCCTTAAACTGTCAGTTTCATATGCTCAAATATCAGCAACATGTCATGACATTGCTTAAACAGAAAATGTTAAACTCAATGTGCAGAAAACAAGGAAATGCAGGATTTATTGCATGCAGCTGAACAAGTGGGAAAGCATACTTTTTGATTCTCTGGATGCCTCCTGCAGGGCCGCAGTTATGGGTTCTGTAATTAGGAGGCATGCTTGGTTAAAGGAACAAAACCTGCCTGATCATGTCAAAGTTAAATTATTAGATGCGCCTTTACAGCATGGTGTTAAGGCAGAAGAGGTGTTAAAGAAAAATGGAAGACAAAGCTAAATCTATGCAAACTGTCAAAGATTTTTTTACAAGTACAGCCACCTAGGTTTAGTAGGCACTGGCCTACAAAGAATTGGTCCTTTCCAGTATCAGACCTTAAAGGGACAGATCCAGACGCCCTAGAGGTAGATCCCAGTCGCAAGGTTCATACAGGTCAAAGCAATGGGGTGCTCCTACCTACAAAAGTGGAGAAGACAAATCACATCCATACAGAAAATGGTCCCAATGACTTCCCCCTGCCTTCACCAAGCACTTATCTCCCGGCAGCACCCTTAGGGGGAAAAATAGCTCTCTTTTTTTTTTTTTTCCTCAAAATTGGCACATTATAACCCAGGACAAGTGGGTTCTAAACAGTGTCACAAGGCTACAAGTTTCACTTCCATACCTTGCCAAAGGCAAATGCTTGGCCAGATCTGCCAAAAAATCAATGGGCAGAGGCACAAAAACAAGTCTCATCCCTCATGGACAATGGGGGCTGTTCAACAAGTACCACAGCAAGAGCAGGAACAAGGATTTTACTCTACTGTTCTTGGTACCCAGAAAGGACAAAGCCTGGAGACCAATACTGGACCTATCTATTCTAAACACATTCCTGGATATACCAAAATTCAAAATGTTGACCGTGCAGCAGCTTCTGCCCATGCTGGGCAAAAAGGCTTAGCTCGTGACTTTAGACCTAAAAACAGGCATACCTGCATGTCCCAATCAGGCAATCATGCAGAAGATGCCTCAGATGCAAGGCTGGCTCTGCATTGCCAATTGTCTGCACTGCCCTTTATCTACTGCACCCAGGATCTTTACAAAGTACCTGGCACCAGTAATTGCTTTCTGCAGACAAAGAAGAATACAAATATTTCCTTACTTGGACGACTGCCTAATTCAAGCAGAGAACAAAGACATTCTACTACAGCATCTGGCGTTTGTGAAAAGACTTAACATGCCTAGGGTACACAGTCAACGAAAATAAATCAAAACTAGTACCCTCTCAAGAGAATACTCCTGGGTGCAAGCTTAAGTACAACTGCCCAGATGGCTTATGTCACGCCAGACAAACAAAGGCATCTGATTACCTATTTCAACAGATTGGCAACAAAGGCCCAGTTATCTGCAAGAAAAATTCTGCAGGCTTTGGGCTTCATGGCATCCTGCATCCTACTAATTCCATATGCAAGACTGCATATGAGGAAACTTCAATGGTACCTAAAAGGTGTCTGAAAGCAACATTGTCACAGCCTGGAAACAATGATTACTCTCATTCCCTGCCTGCAACAGGAGTTTCGATGGGCGAAGGCTTGTCACCAAAACAAGGGACATCCATTCACATTACCCCCAGCCAGGCAGACCCTAACAATGGATGCATCAGAGTATGCCTGGGGGGGCCCACATGGCAGGAAGATGCATTCAGGGCACCTGGGCCACAAACCAAATGCATCTACATATCAATCAAAAAGCGATGCTAGCTGTTCAAAATGCCCTGACAGCCTTCAAGGACCTACTTCATCCGGGACAACTACTAATAAACAACATCACGGTCATGTGGTATATAAACAAGCAGGGGGGCACAGATTCTTACCCCTTTTGCAGACTAGCCATGGCTTTGTGGGACACAGCATTGACTTACCAAGTTCATCTGCAGGCACAATTCCTGCCAGGAAAGGAAAACACTCTGGCAGATGAACTAAGCAGAAACCTCATGGATCCCCACGAGTGGCAGCTGGATCCACAAGTCTTCAGCATGATAACAAGGAAATAGGGATGCCCGGACATCTATTTGCCTCCCCTCACAACTACCAACTAAAAAGATTCTGCACAAGGACTTATCACAGACAAGCATGGAAAGTGGACGCCTTATCTTTCAACTGGAAAAACCTATCAGTATATGCCTTTCCTCCACTGCCTCTCCTCCCCAACGTGCTCCTAAAGGTCAGACAAGAGAAACCAAAGATGATACTGATTGCCCCAGACTGGCCCTGCCAGTAATGGTATCCGATCTTAAGGAACTTGTCTCAATGCCCAGCCTGGACCTTACCTCAAATACTTCGTCTACTGTCCCAACAAAACAAACCGATCCTGCACAGCCAACTCAGGACTCTAAACCTGGCAGCATGGTAGATAATGTAACCATACAAAGCACACCTCTCCGTAAAGCTGTGATGGATGTCATTTTGGAAGCCATAAGGCCTAGTACTAGAAAATCTTGTGCTGGAAAATGAGAGGTTTTGTGCTTGGAACCCGGCACAAGGAGCTGATACAGCTGTACCAAATATTCCTCAGATTTTGCAATACTTAACTGAGATGCCGGACAAAGGCCTATCTTTTTCATCAAAGTTCATGCCTCTGCCATTTCGGCTCATTACAATACAGAGCCACCAATCTTTTCTCATCCTTTATTAAGGCAGTACCTCAAAGGAGCCAAAAAATTAAGGCCTCGAAGGAGATTGCCAGTACCTACATGGGACCTCAATTATGTCTTGGAAAAACTCACCCTACCTCCATTTGAGCCAGCTGCTACTGCTGATATAAAGTTTTTATCTTGGAAAACAGCTCTGCTCCTAGCAATAACTTCTGCAAGACGAGTGTCAGAGCTACAGGCACTCATGGCTGAGTAACCTTTTTATCATTTTTTTTATCCAGACAGGGTCTGTGAGGACAAACCCAACATTTATGCTTAAGGTGGTATCCAGTGTGGCCCTTAACCAAACTATTCATTTGCCAATTTTTTATCCAAATCCACAGAACAAGGGGGAGAGAATTATGCATTCTTTTGACATACACAGCTTAGATTCTGTTTGGGCAAAACTAAAGTTTTCAGGAAGATCCATTACTAGTGGCATTTGCTGCAGGATCACAAGGAAAGGCCATCTCCAAGCAGACTATTTCAAAGTGGATAGGCCACTGCATTCTTTTCTGCTATTGACAGCATGGCAAGCCAGTGTCTAATGGCATTAGGCCACATTCAACCAGGGCAGCAGCCACTTCAGCAGCCTTTCTCGGGAGAGTACCAACTAGACATTTTAGAGGCTGCTACTTGGAGTTCAGTGCACACCTTTACAAAGCATCATCTGCCACTTTACTCTAAATCCAGGGCAGGCTTTGCCACTGCATTTCTGCAGGGCCTCATAGCCACTCCTAATGCTGTAGTTCCAGCCTCCCAACCATAGCTTTGGGACTCTGAGACCCAAAGAACGTAGTACAGTTGTGTACACTTAACATAAGTGTAGATGTTAGTGTACTCACTGTTGCAGTCCAGGTTACCCTCCCTCCATCCCCCTTTCATTCTACAGTTTCTTTCCTTCTCTATCTTCTACAACCTATGTGGTGCATTTGCTTGTAGATGAAGGTAGTTTATATTGATGCATGTGTATAGATATTTATGTATATAATATTGCTACCTTTTTGGGGGCACCTGACATCGGGGGCAATAAAAACTAAAGAAAATGGCTTCTGCTGCATGTTTTATACCCCTGACTACCTGACTTCATGGAAGAGGAGACAACATCTGACGCAGGACCCAAGACTTTGGAATTCAGGCCGACGGAGGGCAACCTGCCAGCAGATTACCCAAATGTAATGACTGCAACAGTGAATACACTAACATCTACATTTATGGTAAGTGTACACAACTTTACTTTTTTTTGCATGCCATGGGATGGTGTTCATTTTGGAAACCCTTCTGGCTATCTACTGTTTAAGAAGTGGTGGTTGGCATGTTTTGAACTAGAGGGTCTTAAAAGATCTTTGGAGTGGAGAACATATTAACAGTGATGAACATTTGCCTTCCTGCTCATTTTCCCGTAGATTCTTTCAGCTTGGCTTCCCAGGCAGTGAGGACCCATCACACAGGGCATGTGTGAATGACTCTCTGCGAAATACAGTGCTGCTGCCAGGCATGATAGCATATTGCTGTGACGGACCCAGCCACATGCGCTGCTCCATCCACTCCTCTGTGAATGAGTCTTATGGAAAAAATAGACTTATCAGCCACTGGTGCCACCTATTATTCCAACTTCCTTTTAAAATTATTATGTAGCAACATTTTCAGTGTGTTGAAAGTACTGTCTGCCATATCCTATGCTAAAACCTGGTTATTTAATTTGGCATACAAGTGAATGTGCCTGAAGCCTAAATGCTCCTCCCAAAGCAATGCTTGCCTTGGAATTGGATAGCATGGCTGTTAATGATTTTTGTAAGGGTCTGTGACATCACATTGTGGTCAGCCAGGTGAGCATTACTTAAACTTTTCTTTTTTTTGGGGGGGGGGATCTTGTCTGGTCCCTTACAGAGATGTTCCAGCACATCAGTTTCTGACCAGGCTCTGTCCACTCCAAATGCTGCCATTCTTTTGGCAGGAGGAGCCAGTCAGAATGTAGGTAGTGTAGAACAAAAAGCCTTTTGAAAATTTTTTGAGTGGAGACTTGGTCAGCTTTCCATTACTCCCTCTTGGTTTACAAAATCTGCCCAAACTTGGGGTCATTGGTGGAGATTGCAGAGAAACTTCCCTTTATGTAGATTAAGGGTAGGGGACTAGAGTCTAAATGTCTCCTTTAAATTTCCTCTTCCTTGGCACGCTAGGGACAGAGTGGGTGGGAGAGTTCTTCAGTCTAGAAACTCTGGACCAATGGTGGCTTTCCATGCCTCATCACCTCTGGGGTAAGTATGAGAAAGCCAAGTCACCTGATTGATGGTTGCCCAGTGATGAAGCTGAAGTGGATGTATACCCCTAGGTCTCTGCTGTAATGTGAGATTGTACCTGCACTGACTCCTTTTCTGCAACTGACACCAGTGCCAAAGCTGCTCCTCTCCCAATTGATATTGTAGTTGAGGAGGTTGACACTAATGTGGAGTGGCTGGATGCAGAAGTGATTAATAACGTAACAGTGCTGGGGGGAGGTTTGTGGTGAACCGCTGGCATTGTCTTGAACCTAATTTGGCAGCAAGGCCACTAATCCAAATGAGGGCATTGCGGAAGGGAAATATCCTTCTGTGGATGTCTGTCTGTGGCGGTGGTTTTGTTAGCTTTGAAACACCTTTTGCCGAAAGACACCATGGGAAAGAAGCAGCAGGTGTGGGCTAGGGTCCTTTACTAGTCCTACAGACTGATGTGAAAGCCACCAGTCCCAACCTTGAGTCTTGACTGCCTTATCTTTCTGTCCAAATGAAGATTGGGGTTGTAGTGAAACTTTGCTTATTGTATTTAAGGGGAAGAGGAAGATGTAGGGTTCCAAATACCATAAAAGACCTCTGTGAGGAATTTACTTGGTCTGTTTTTTCCTGCAGGATACTAATATCTAATTGATAAACCCATGAGGTGGAAGCTTGATCAACCTCAAGACATTGAACTAGAGTAGGATTTTGGCAGGGAGATGACTTCCAGAACTTCGGAGAAGGGATTGCCTGCCTGTCTAATTCCCTGTCCTCCCAGATTTTCTCTGTTTTTCCCCTGGGTCAAACACAGCTTGCATGTCTCCTGACATTCTTGTGCTGAAATTCCAAATGTTCACCCCAGACACATGACCTAGATGTGAATTATAATCGGTGCAGTCCTCACACTTGGATTATCTTGCATGCATCTAGTCCATAATTGGCATGAATTTATGCTTCACCCTACCCCAAGGCTTTGACGGATGCCCTCCCATTAGAGGTGTGTGGTAAAGGGTGCTTGGCTGTGCCATATTTGCATTGTTCCAAGCTGTTCAGGGCCAGGTGTTACTTGCCGCATTCAGTCAGCAGATGAGGGGATTTCTTTTTATCCAATTTGTTGCATTTTCTTTTGTCTGATTCTGAATATAGTAAAGAAGAATTTAAGGTTAATTTTGTTTTGTCTGGTAAGCAAGCTCCCACAAAAGCTACCATTCAAAACGTTTTTCTCATCCCAGAGCACAATTTGAATTCATGCCTGCATTGTGCTGTTGTCTAGAAGGCAGCCCATTCTAGACAGAAGTCTCTTCTAGAGTTTGCATCCAAAAAGAGGCAGGAGCCTGGCTCTGTGCTACAGTGGCATCTGCCAAAGCCTTCAGGAGCTTCCCGCTTAACAAAAAAGCCCAGAGAGAGGAGGGAGAAACACCGAGGAAACCAAGGACATTTCAGATGACTCCTGTTTCTGTGTGTCTGCTGTTCCTGTGCTTAATGAGGTGATTAACAGCACTTCCCTTCTACAGCATCTGTGTCAGCTGAGGCCTCTGATATGATTGCTGTGTAGGCAACCGCACCATCATATTTTTGCCCCTTCCAGACCAGCATTTCCAATGTGGCTCTCAACACTGCCCTTTATCTAAAGCATGCTTTATAATTTTGTAATGAGAAGGCAAAATTTCCCACTGTTGTATGTGATGAGGTTCCCAGTAACAGCGTTGAGATCTCCATTCCCAACCCATGACCCAAAGCCTTCAAGGCATCATTTGCCAAAGTACTGAGGCACAAAATACAGAAGCACAAAGCAGCACATGCTATGTTGCCTCAACCTACAGTGAGCAGTTCTCAAGCAGATTTGTATTTCCAAACTAGAGAAACTTTCCAGGTGTCCTGAGGTGAGTGAATGAGGGCTGTTTTTATTGAAAGAATAAATTTGAGAGAATAAAACGTTTTAGTCATTGCTGTTGTCACTGGCTATGTGTTTTTTTATTGTTGCCACTCTTGGCTTCTTTTTTTGTGGTTTACTACTGTTTTTATTAAAGGTCTGGAGTTGGTGGATCCATAGGAAAGCAGGTTGAAATAGAACCCTGCATTTCTGTGGAGGTATAAGCTGAACCAAATTTGTAAAGGTCTGGCAAATCCACTTTAGTTTTCTTTGTCAGGCTCCCTCAATTGGCTCCAGGAGGAGAATCTTCTCTTTGGCTAGGAATGAATTTATTTATTTTTTTCATGTTAAGTTTCATAACCTCTTTCATAACATTCAGCATGTCCTTGGAATACTTGTGCTTATACAAAATCTAGGAAAGACCATTCAGGCAGTCAGCCAAAGAGTGGCCAGATTTGGCTGTCACAGGAATCCCTGTTTTGTCAGGTCGTGTACACACACACACACACACACACACACACACACACACACACACACATGCGCGCATGCAGACAACCGTTAGCACTTTCCTCCTGCCCTGCTGCTCAGAAGAGGAAACAAGTGCTGTCTTAGTGAAAAGGTTGCTACTACGATTACCTTCTGCCTTTCCTTGATTGTGATTAGTACCCTGGAGATCAAATCAACTTGAGAAGAATAAATAACAGTTCTGTGCATTTCAGAGAGAAGGAATCTGTTTTCCATGCTTCCTGAGATGCTGTCCTGTCACAGAAGCTTCATAGTTACTTGTTCAGATGTGAAACCAACAGGTGTAGTTTTGGTATGGCTGATATGGTCAGATTAAAAAAAAAATCTCTAACATCCATTCATGGGGGTCTGCTGGAGGTCTACTCAGCCTGTCTACTAACGCATTCTTTTCTGAGGGAGTTGTAGGTTGAAGTCAGGGATGTTCTTAGTGTTTCACTGTTGCAGTCATCACACTTGGGTTGTCCTGCCAGGGGTAGCCCTCACTCGGCCCGAATACCAGAGGCTTAGTATTTCTGTGCCGGTTGCTGTCACTTCAGGACTGATGTCAGGTCGTCAGGGGTATAAAAACGAGCAGCCAACGCCATTACATCTGTCTTTCTTGCTGAGGAGCTCGAAGCGGAAGCAGTTCCCACGAGTGCCAGTCGGCCATTACCGGAGTTTTCGTTTCCAAATTGAATCACCCTGAAGTCTTCTAAAGCTACGTACCCCAATTGGGGATCCTTTTTTCTTGCTCTAACTGATGTTAGAAAAAGTTAATTGTCTCACCTGTGGAAAGCAAATACCACACAGATTTCCAATCTTACTGCGTCACCTGTTTAGGCCCAGACCATGTCGGTTTTGTGCTTTGTTCAACGCCTGAACTATTCGTCAGACCCTTATTGTAGCTAAATACTTCCGTTCTCGATCTCAGTTTTCCAAAATGGGTTAGGTAAGCCATCGGACTACCGATCTTCCAAAAAATACAAGGATAAAGGCAGACCACACAGGTCCAAAACTGCCGACTACGCTTCTGTTAAGCTAGTTGCCAGTTTGCCGGTATTCAGTGATGTGCTTTCGCAGCTCCTGATGCCCGCTTTGATGGATTCACAGGCCTCTACTGAGACCCGTTTGGAGTCAGGTGTGCCGCGAGACTCTTCTTTGACTACGGAACTTGCGGATGTCTCTACCTTGGATTGATCCAGAGCTGCTGTGCAAGCACCGGCTTCTAAGGAAGCTCTTCGCATTACCAATATTTGACACAGACTGCTTCTTTCGCATCTTCAGTTCTTTCTAAAATTACCGCGTTTCTAAGGCCAAGAGTATGAGGTACGCCTAAAAAGCTGATGACCCAAACTCAAGCACCTGTTTCCTTGCCACAATCTTGAATGCTTAAAATGGCAGACTACCTGATCATGCTGATTAGGGGAAGCCAGTCTTCCCTTGCTAACTTATCCCCAGTAGCTTTATCTGACCAAGAGTCCGACTCTGAGGTTTCTGAATATGAAGAAATGCCCTCATCTGTCTGAGGATTCAGATGCAGAGGAATCCATTCTTCCAGCTTCCCCTCCAGAGGATTTTTCTTTTGGTGAAACCCTACATACATTGAGAGAGCATTTCCACTGCGAATGCCAGGAATTATCCTCAGTCCAAAAAGAGGCTCAAGGAATTTTTAGACTTACCACAGCACAGACTCTTATCTATCCCTCCTGTTCTGGATGTTGTGGCCCAGGGGCAACAGCACCCCCCCGATTAGTGTCTCAGGGTATACAGAGATGTAAGCAGTGGAGTACCTCCACTTCTAAAACGGGAGTGCCAAGCCACCCCCTTACGGAAAACATTCACAATGACTTCTCAATTCCACCCCTCACTTCTGTCCAATGGCTCGTGCCCCTAGGAGGAAAACTTACCCACCATGCAAAAAATGGACCTCCATCACCAACGACTGATGGGTCCTCAACATAGTATCCCAGGGTACAAATTTTATTTCCACACACTGCCAACCCCAGAAGAGTTCCCAGACCTTCCTCCAAACCAGTGGACAGAGGCACAAAACCAAGGTCAGTCCCTGCTCTCCATAAGGAGAGTTCAGCCTGTTCCTGCAGAACAGATAGGCCAAGGTTTTTATTCCAGACTTTTCCTGGTACCCAGAAAAGAGGGCACATGGTGCCCAGTGTTATATCTATCCATTCTGAACACCTTCCTGGTGGTACCCGAATTCAAAATGCTCACCTTACAGTAGCTTCTTCCTGTGCTAGCCAAAATGCCTGGTTAGCCACCCTAGACCTAAAGGAGGCCTATCTAAACATACCAATCAAGGACTCCTGCAGGAAATATCTACGTTTCAGGGCAGGATCTATGCATAATCAGATGTCCTTCATGGATGCATCTGCAGTCATAACAAATGGTCGGCCGGATTCCAAAGTCTGGGTCCGGCTTCAGCTGATGTCGCGCTTCACCCGACGTCATCTCCGCTGGTCTTCGGGTATAAAGGCATCAGCAGACGCCATTTTCCTCAGTCTTTCTTGCCGCGTGGCGCCCGAAGCAGAAGCTGTTCGCAAGTGCCGGTCGGTCAGATCCAGAGATTACTACTACCGAATACTACTTCGAAGACTTCTAAAAAGCTAAGTACCCCGTTGGGGACTCTTTCTTGCCTCAGCCGATGTCAGAAAAAGTCAATAACTGTTTAACTTGTGGGAAACAAATACCTCATAAAGATTTCCACTCTTACTGTTTGCCTTGCTTAGGCCCAGACCACGACGTAGCAGCCTGTTCGGCCTGTGCTTCCTTCAACCGACGAACACTTGGGCGTCGGTCGGAGTTTGCTGAACAGTTTTTCGGCTCAGATTTTGCGTACATTATGCCGTCGGATCCTCCGACTACCCAAATTGTTAAAAAACGCAAAGAAAAAGACCGACACTCGCGGTCCGGCGGTTTCGGCGAAACCACGGTTAAGCAAGCATGAGTGTCTCTGTTTCGGCCGAAACCGAGAAAACTGGTCAATCTTCAGCCGAATCCATGACTACTACTGAGGCTCCTGCTACCTTATCTGAATCAGCCTCAGAAATTTTGCCTACAACTGTGGTTCCTACTGATCTATCAGACACCATCCCTTGGATATCTCTACCCCAGCACGTGGTGCTGCTAGGCCTCCTGCAGCCATGTCTATTAAGGCCTTTGCCAGGGCTAAAGCAGCCAAATCAGCTAAATCAGTGCCTGTTAAACCACCCTCACTCAGGCCCACTTCTAGTTCACAAATGCTTACTCTGGCAGAAGATTTAATATCCTTAATTAGGGGATCCCAATCTCACCCAGACAGGGCCTCTCAGCCCCCAGAAAAGAGACCTAGAGCTGAGCCCCCCGAGCCTGTGTCCTCTGATTCTGCGGATGACTCAGACATTACAGACCAGCCAGAGGCTCCTTCCAATTATGAAGATTCAGATGCTGAAGAATCCATTCCAGCTGCCTCTCCACCAGAGGAATTCTCCTTTGGGGAAACCTTACATGCCATGAGAGAACAATTCCAATGGCAGGGACAAGATTTCTCAGATTCAAGAAAAAGGCTTAGGACTTTTCTGCACTTACCACAACATAGGCCCTTAGCTATACCTCCTGTCCTATCTGTTGTGGACGATGCATTTAATGATGTCTGCACTGCACCTGATTCTTTACCTCCAGCCCCTGCCAAACCAGATAGATTTTACAGGGTGCCAGACACTCATCACCACCTATACAAGGCCCCACTTGCAGACCCGAAACTATATCCCAGGGGCCTAAGGCAGTAGCCTCGACCACAGCAAAAACCCTATTCCTCTGAAAGGGAATCCAGGTCCTTAGAGATGGGGAAAAAGTCTACACCTCTGCTACTCTCTCGGCTAGAGCTTTAAACTGTCAGTTTCACATGATCCAATACCAAGAGTTTATGCTTGATCAGTTAATTAAAAAGCTGTCCTCTGATGAATCTTTAGATAAGAAATATGTATTAGAAATGGTGAATAACATCCAACAGGTTAGTAACAATTCTTTAAAATGTGGCTATGATGCACTGGAGGCTTCATTTAGATCAGCCATGACTGGCACAGTGATAAGAAGGCATGCATGGTTGAAAGAACAGGTCTTGCCGGATCATGTTAAAGCTAAGCTATTGGATGCTCCTATGGATAAGGCCAGTCTATTTGGGGAACCTGCCCAGCAGGTAATGAAGAAAATGGAAGAGAAGGCAAAATCTGTACAAACAGTTAAAGATTTCCTACAGGTTCAGCCCCCAAGGTTTAGCAGGAACTGGCCTGCCAAAAATTGGTCCTTTCCTGACTCCACAAGATCCCAAAGGGGCAGGAATAGACGCTCTAGGGGCAGAAATCAATCCAGAGGAGGTGCCTACAGAGGACGACAGTGGCAAGGAAATAACCGAGGCACAGACACAACCACTGCCACTGCAACAGGACAATCTCAGTGACTTGGTTCTGACTCCGCCTACCAGGGAGCAAATAGCAGCACCATTAGGCGGAAAGTTAGCCTTATTCTCGAAAAATTGGCACTATATTACAAAAGACAAGTGGATTTTGCAAACCATAGACCAAGGCTACCGGTTCCACTTCCACACTTTACCAGTAAAAAGAGGAATGCCAAACCTGCCCCCAAATAAAAAAATAGAAGCCCTGCACCAGATAGCGGAATTAATAAAGATGAGAGCTGTGGAAAGGGTGCCAATAACAGAACAGGGCAAAGGATTCTACTCCAGACTATTCCTAGTACCAAGAAAAGAAAAAAACTGGAGACCTATTCTCGACCTGTCCATCTTAAACACATACATCATTGTCCCAAAATTCAAAATGCTGACCCTACAGCAACTTCTTCCCATGCTGGGCAAGGAGTGTTGGCTGGTAACTCTAGATCTCAAGGAGGCATACCTGCACGTCCCCATTCGACCAAATTGCAGAAGATACCTCAGATTTCTTGCAGGATCAGAGCATTATCAATTCTCAGCATTGCCCTTTGGCTTATCTACTGCGCCCAGAGTATTCACAAAATGCCTGGCATCAGTAATCGCTCACTGCAGAGTACAGGGAATTCAAATTTATCCATACCTGGACGACTGCCTGTTACAAGCGGACAACAAAAGCAAGCTGACAACAGATTTACAAAGGGTCATTTACTTGCTACAAGCCCTGGGATACACAGTCAATTTTCAAAAGTCAAGGCTGATACCATCCCAGACAAGAACTTTCTTGGGCGCGGAATTGGACACAGTAAAACAGATGGCATTCCTAACTGCAGAAAAGCAAAAAGAACTCCCTCTTTACTTAGCATTAACAAAGCAGAACAAACTAACAGCAAGAAAAGTTCTGCAGGCCTTGGGCTTCATGGCATCATGCATAATCTTGGTCCCACATGCCAGACTGCATGTGAGAAAGTTACAGTGGTACCTAAAGAATTTATGGTCTCAACACAGGCACAGCTTAGAAACAGAAATACCACTAATCCCATGCTTAAAACAGGAGTTCCTATGGTGGGCTCGGGCATGCCAGTCAAACCCAGGCTTACCCTTCCACAACTTTCGAGCAAACCAAACCATCACAACGGATGCCTCAGACCTAGGATGGGGGGCACACATGCTGGACAAATGCGTACAAGGACTGTGGACTCAGGACCAGCTGCACCTGCACATAAACCAAAAAGAAATGCTGGCAGTAAAACTGGCAATACTAAAATTCAGACCATTCCTCAAAGAAGGCCATTTGATGATAAGGACAGACAACACCACAGTCATGTGGCACATCAACAAACAGGGAGGCACTCATTCTTACCCCCTATGCAGAATTACTTTGGAATCTGGCTCTCGGCTACAACATCCAGTTACAGGCAATATTTGTACCGGGAAAAGAACACCCTAGCAGACATTTTAAGCAGAACCACCTCGGATGCTCACGAATGGATGCTACACCCGGACATCTTCAAGGCCATCACAAAGAAATGGGGAATGCCACAGATAGATCTATTCGCTTCCCCACAAAATCACCAGCTCAAAAAATTCTACACAAGGACATTCCACCCACTTGCATGGAAGGTGGACTCTCTCTATCCTTCAGCTGGAAAGACCTGACAGCATATGCATTCCCACCTCTTCCCTTGATGCACAAGGTACTACTGAAAATCAAAGAGGAACGTCCAAGGATAATTCTGATAGCTCCGAACTGGCCAAGACAACACTGGTACCCATTGCTGAGGAGCATGTCTCGGGAGAAAATGTGGTCAATACCCCTGATGCCTCTGATGTTAACTCAGAACAACTACAACATCGTACATCCAAACCTAAAAACCTTGCAACTGACTGCCTGGAACATCACATAGCAGTAACTAACCCAGACCTTTCACAAAGGGTTAAAGACATTATCCTTGAAGCCCGCAGACCTTCAACAAGAAGGAACTATGCAGGAAAATGGAAAAGGTTCGTCATTTGGAGTACTGAGAGAGGAAAAGATGTCGAACATAGATATTGCTAACATTCTGGAGTACTTGGCAGAGCTTCTACATACAGGCCTGTCCTATTCCTCCAAGATACATGCATCAGCTATTTCAGCAGAATACAGCTTTGATCCTCCTGTCTTTTCACATCCTCTACTCAGGCAGTTTCTCAGAGGGATCAAGAATGTAAAACCTCCTAGGAAACCACCATTACCAGCATGGGACTTGAATTTTGTACTAGAAAAGTTGACACTCCCTCCGTTTGAACCAGCAGCAACAGCAGATCTACAACACCTGTCATGGAAAACTGCTTTCCTACTGGCTATTACTTCAGCAAGGAGGGTTTCGGAACTACAGGCCTTAATGGCAGTGCAACCCTTCCTAATCTTCCATCAAGATAGGGTGTCCATGAGAACTAATCCTACATTTATGCCTAAGGTGGTATCCAGAGTGTCTTTAAACCAGGCAATCCACCTACCTACCTTCTTTCCCAATCCACAAAACAAAGGTGAAAGAATAATGCATACCTTGGATGTACATAGACAGTTACGCTACTACCTGGACAGAACCAAAGGTAACAGAAAAACTGACCAGCTCTTTGTAGCCTATGCAACAGGAAGGGAAGGAAAAGCAATTTCCAAACAGACAATCTCCAAATGGATAGGAAATTGCATAAGATTCTGTTACTCCTACCATGGAAAACCAATTCCACAGAACATAAGACCTCATTCTACAAGGGCTACAGCCACTACCACAGCTTTCTTAAGAGGAGTGGCAACCAAGGACATTATTGAGGCGGCTACTTGGACCTCCGTGCATACATTTGCCAAGCATTATAATTTACCTCTATATTCTAGATCCCGAGCAGGGTTTGCCACTGCTGTACTGCAAGGGATCCTGACTACACCATAATTATTATTCCTCCTCCCGTAGTTTGGCTATGGTATTCTACCCATTTGTTATGACTGCAGATGCATCCATGAAGGACATAGTACAGTTTTGTACCTACCATAAATGTAGATGTCCGAACTGGATAGCATCTGCAGTCAGGATTACCTCCTCCTTCCCTCTGCGGTACTCCTAGGGTATTTACCCTCCTAATAGCTAGCTGGGGGGGGTCTCTTATGGTGTATTTGTTTGTATATATGTATATACATGTTTATTTTTTGTGTTTGCCTTCTACTATTTTGGAAACATTGGCATTTATCCAAAATTTAGCTTTCCAAGAGGGCAATTGGCATCGGGGACAAGAAACACTGAGGAAAATGGCGTCGGCTGATGCCTTTATACCCGAAGACCAGCAGAGATGACGTCGGGTGAAGCGCGACATCAGCCGAAGCCGGACCCAGACTTTGGAATCCGGCCGACCGAAGGGCTGCCTGACGACAGGACAACCCATTTGTTATGACTGCAGATGCTATCCAGTTCGGACATCTACATTTATGGTAGGTACAAAACTGTACTTTCTCTGCTCTTCCCTTTGGCTTATCCACTGCTCCCAGAGTGTTCACAAAATGCCTGCCTCCAGCCATTGCCTATTGCAGACAGAAAAAGATTCAAATTTACCCTTACTTGGACGATTGCCTGTTTCAGGCAGACAGTCAGGACAAGCTGTTGCAGCACCTGACATTTTGTAAAGGACCTCCTAACCTCCCTGAGGTACACTAACAATGAAAAAAAATCCAAACTAGTCCCCAGTAAAAAAAAAAAAAAAAAATTGTATTCCTGGGAGCAAGCTTGGACACAGCATCCCAGATGGCATTCTTCAGAAAAACAAGCCTGACAGGCTACTTCGCTCAGATGGCCAGCAGAATCCAGCTATCAGCAAGGAAAATACTGCAGGCTGTAGGGTTCATGGGCTCCTTCATTCTCCTAATTCCATATACCAGACTGTTTGAGGAAACTTCAGTGGTACTGAAGTCTTTGGTGCCAACTTTCTCAGGACTTGGAAATTATCATACCTGTAATACCTTGTCTAAGGAAAGAGTTTCTTTGGTGGGCAGCAGCATGCAACCACAACAAGGGACGTCCCTTTACACAACCCCACACCACCCAGACCCTAACCACAGACTCCTCAAACTGTGCCTGGGGTGCACATCTGGATGGCAGGTGCATTCAGGGCCACTGGAGCCCAAACCAAATTCATCTGCACATCAAACAAAAGGAGATGTTCGCTGTTCAGCACGCTCTGACAGCTTTCAGATCCCTACTGTCACCGGGGCCCATTCTAATAAAAACTGACAACACCACAGTGATGTGGTACTTCAACAAGCAGGGGGGATCTCTGCAGGCTAGCCA
Source organism: Protopterus annectens (assembly GCF_019279795.1). Taxonomy (NCBI): domain Eukaryota; kingdom Metazoa; phylum Chordata; order Ceratodontiformes; family Protopteridae; genus Protopterus; species Protopterus annectens. The sequence continues at coordinate 1,665,835,204 of NC_056725.1, forward strand.
TGACCCTGTGGAACACTGCCTCAGCCCTGCATATTCACCTGCAAGCTCAATTCCTGCCAGGCAAACAAAACTCTCTGGCGGACAACTTAAGTAGAAATCTCCTAGACCCACATGAGTGGCATTTAGGCCACAACCCCTTCAGCCATTTGACCCAGAAATGAGGTACCCCAAAAGTGGACCTATTTGCCTCCCCCTACAACCATCGGCTCAGCAAATTCAGTACCAGGTTACCTCGCAGCAAGGCCTGCAAAGTGGATGCTCTTATCCTTCCAGTGGCAACCCTCTTAATCTATGCATTTCCCCCTCTGCCTCTTCTTACAAGAGTACTACTCAAGGCAGGAAAGACCAAGGGCAATCCTGATTGCCCAAGACTGGCCACGCCAACACTGGTACCCACTACTGTGCTTTGTCACCAGTGCCACTATGGCACCTACCTCTGATCCCAACCCTCTGGACTTAATGGAAGAGATTAACAGGCCTCTGTGGAGTAGGTCTGCTAGCTAATCCAGGATGAGAGGTAAGGAGGGTTTTGCTGTATCCGCTCCTTTAGGGTGAATCCAGGAACAGTACCTTTTCCACTTATCAGCATAGGATTTCCTTGTACTGGATCGTCTGGCTTCACATAGGACATCCAGTACCTGCTTGTTTAGGCTGGCCACTGGAGGATAATTCATTGAATAAGCCAGGCTGCAAGGTTTAGGGTCTGCAATTGTGGATGCAAGATCTGTCCCTCCTGCTAAGATCCATGCCTCTGCTATCTTTGCTCATTACAGCACTGAGCCCACCTCTCTTCTCTCACCCTCTCATCAAACAGTTCCTGAGAGGGGCTAACAACTTAAGGCCACCAAGAAGAGCCTCCACCCCTGCTTGGGACCTTAATTTTGTGTTGGAAAAACTCACGCTACTCCCCTTTGAGCCTGCAGTGTCAGCAGAGTTAAAATTCCTCTCTTGGAAAGCAGCCTTGCTTCTGGCCATCTCTTCAGCTAGAAGTGTCTTTGCTACAAACATGGCTGTGGAACCCTTAATCATTTTTATGCCTACAGGGTCTCCCTCAGGACTAACACTACTTTTATGCCTAAAGTGGTGTCCAGTGTGGATCTCAAGCAATCTATCCATTTGCACACCTTTTTCCCCAATCCTCAAAATAAGGGAGGGAAAGGATCCTGCACTCGTTAGATGTGCAGACAGCTCAGATTCAGCCTGGATAGGACTAAGCCCTTCAGGAAATCTGACCAGTTACTAGTCGGCTTTGCACTAGGGGCAGAGGGCAAGGCCATCTCAAAACAAACCATATCCAAATGGATAGCGCACTGTATCCATTTTTGTTACAAACACCATGGGGAAACCACTCCCTCATGGGGTCAGAACGCATTCCACTAGAGCAAGTTCAACCTTTACAGCCTTTCTCAGAGGAGTCCCAACCAGGGACATTTTGGAAGCTGCTACTTGGAGTTCTGTTCATACCTTCAAGCAGTACAAACCTGCCTATCTTTTCCAAATCCAGGGTGGACTTTGCAACAGCAGTCCTGCAGGGCATACTAGCCAGCCCAGACTCTTCTTGACTACCTCCACCCATTTTTCAGCTTTGGGAATCAACCCAAGTGTGATGACTGCAACTGTGAAGCATGAACATAGTGCATTTGTGTATACTTAACATAAATGTAGATGTTCTAGTGTATTCAGTGTTGCAGTCCTGGTTTCCCACCTTCCAGCCCCTTGTCTCTCTTTCTAGCCCCTTACAGGGCTGCTGGTATTTGTTTTTTTACTGGTGGTGTTTTCCACCATAGCTTGGCTCCCTATTGGGGGCTCCTGACATTTGGGGCAATTAAAACTGATTTAATGGTGTGTGCTGCCTGTTTTTATATCCCTGACAACTTGACATCAGTCCTGAAGTGACAGCAGCCGACGTAGAAATACTAAGCCTCTGGTATTTGGGCCGACTGAGGGCTACCCCTGGCAGGATAACCCAAGTGTGATGACTGCAACAGTGAATACACTCTAACATCTACATTTATGGTAAATGTGCACAACTGTACTTTTCTCCTGCTTTTTAAAGCTATTTCACATGCTTGTAAGTCATGGCAGGGAAGTGCCAAAGGCTTTCAAGGTAAGTACGATTGCCATCATTGTCTCATTGATGTCCTCTGTTTACTTGTCCAAGTTTCATGTACTTGAAAAGCCTCCCAGGTGAGCCCCCCACCCATACACATAGGTAAGATCTGAGTAGTCTGGTCAGAGTCGTAAGTAGATATTCCCTGAAAGGCATTCCTGGATTTGGAGCACTGTGCTGAATTCACCATGTGATTTCTCCCAAGTCTTTTGGGTTTCTAATAACATGATGTGAATGGATCTCATGATGGAGGGAAGCGAATGGATCTTGGTCTGCAACAGGCGAGTGTGCCAACACCATACGTTTCCTAAGCCCACTAGGACTTTCTCAAGTCCAGCTGTACTAAGGAAACTGTTGTAGTGCAACCTGGTGTTTAAGTTCAGCAGCATGAGGAACTTCCTGGCCGTGATGCAGAATGTCTTGTAAATGTTGGGTCTGATGGGTTACTTTGTCTTTGAGAAGGAAGACTCTACTTGGGGAGGTGTTCAGGAATGCACCTAGATTTGACAGAGGCATGACTTCCTTCTGGAGTTTGAGCCCCAGATCCCGTGAAGCATGTCAAGGTGAATTCCAGTATGGGTAGGATACCCTTTTGGGACTTTTCAAGGTGAAGCAGTTGTCTGTAGGAGAAAATATGTGCACCCTTTGTTGCAAAATGCAATTGGTGGAGTCTGACATTTTGTGAAGACTGTGGTGATACAGTAATTTTATGAGTGCATTCAAAGAGAACATTGGTGGCAAGCTTTGAAGGGTGTGCGTTCTGAATTTTGTGACCATGATGAATTTGGTTAGATAGATGCCTAGAATAGGCTTCCTTTCCTTGGAACTTGTAAGTCTTAAAACATAAAAGCCTTTTCCTTCCCCCAAGTGGACCCTTTTTGACTCCTTGAATGAATGGACAGCATGCATCACTTCTGGAATGAGTGGCAGCTCTTTGGGAAGTGTAAGTTATCCCTCAAGCCTGGAATGTCTAGAAATTACAATTTGCATCTTTTGATTACTACTCGCTGATCCTGAGCGATTTATGTCCAAATGTTCTATAAAGAGTAATAGTCCTCCAGCTTTTTCTGATGTGAGAAGTAGGGTGGGGGTGAGAGGGAGGATGCAGCCTGGCTTGAGTCATGGTTATTCCTTGTGGGTGTCCTGACCCCTAGGGTTGTCTCTGGGTTTCGGTTGCCTTTCTCTTAAAATTTCCTTTCCCTTTGCCATGTCTAGCATGGTTTTATTTAGGGTAAGAAGTCCAAGACTTTGGGAATTTCTTAGCATGGACCTGGTTTGAAGAATGTCAGCCTGCCAAAATAGGTAGGTTTACCCTGTATCTTAGGACATTTTCTGAGCGGGAAGACCAAACAGGAGGTCCTCATTCAAAAGTATAGTAAGCTTGTGTTTTTTTAACTGTCTGCCAGGTGATGTCCCTAGCCAGGTATGTCTCTCACTTACCCAGTAGCTGCTGCTGCGTGATGAATTCACTACATCATAGTTTCATTTCTGAGTGCTTGTGAGCTGAAGAGAGAAGTCGCAAAGGTTTAGCATGTCATGCCCCAGACTTTTGTCTTAATCCATTCTGCCTTAGCCCCACACTTATTTCCAGTAGGTGTTGCTGTTAACCACATCAGACTGACCATTTAAGGTTGTGAAAGAAATGGTTACAGAAGAGTAATCTTCCCCCCAGTTCTGTCAAGCACTCTACCCTCCTTGTCATTGGGACTGGGATTCTGATTGAAGCCAAGGTAGCTCCCATTCTGAGATACTACACCTAGATACAATGGGATCATGTAAAAGACCCTCTAGAAATGATTAGGCTTCGTAGAAGCAGCATGAAGGGAGTCTGGCTCCAGAGATTTTTAATCCTGTAGGACATCAAGCACTGGAGCGACTGTTGTATGTTTAGGTTTTGACAAGTTCTTGTAAGCACTTATGCTTTTGTTGGACTTCAGAGTATTGTTGGTTTGCTGTTGGAACACCATCCTATGAAGGTTATCCCCATAGAAAAAGTACTCTCGGAGAAGCAGAGGACAAGGTGTCTCTTCAAAATCATTTTCATTATCTGACATCAACCTCTGAGTCACAAGCATGTAAATCCTGTTTAGGAGGATCCACCCTTCTCTTTAGAAGGTGCCCAGGGATATCCAATCTGGCCTTCTACTTTAAGAAAAAGTACTTTGGGGATCTTCCCAAGTGTGAGGACTGTAACAATAAAATAGTACAATGAACGCAGAATGGTTGTGTTAGGAACTTGCCATAAATGTATATGCTGGTGTAGATTCATTATTGTAGTCTAGATACCCTCCCTTCTTTCCCTCTTTTTCTGTTCCAATTTGATTGTTGCCCTTTAGGTTGAGGTGTCTCCCTTATGCCTGCTTTATACCGTCCCACTGGGTTTCCATGCCTCGTTTTGGCTGCCAACTACATTGAGAGGGGTTTAGGTCTTCAGGGGAGCAGCTGGAGCTGCTGGGTTCTTTTCCCCTTGTCCTTGTAGGGGGTCAGGAAATATCGGAAGATGGTGTCTGCTGATGCCTGTGAATGGAGGGCATTTGCAAAACCCCTGGATGTGGTAAAGTTTTGCAAGTTAGGCTGGCCATGGGCTTCCTGCATACATGATATTCCCATTTGTAAGGACTGCAACAGTTAATCCAATTCTACATGAATGTTTACGTTTTATGGTGACTTCCTGACATAGCTGTAGTTCATTGTATGCCTTGAACAGGAGTTGTGGGTATGTTTACTGCATTTTTAAAACCTGTGGCCTTTTCCTTGTCTTTCTCCATGTTACTAAAACACAGAATTCCAACCTTCAAAACTGAAAATGGCACAGTTGTAGATGGGGATGATGATTGACCTAAACAGCTGGCTTGCTTAGTAGGGAGCAAGAATGAGATCCTAACTCCTAGACCACTGAAGCAAACGATAGACTGTTGAAAATTATTCCAAAACTATCCTAGCTCCAAAAGAAATTCAGTTTTGACAATACTCAAGACCAAACGGTGGCAATCATAAGTCTGGGAGAGTCCCGGACATGGTACCTTATAACAAACCAAGATGTGGAGCTTGAGGTAAGCATGGTAAACTGTAGGAGGAGTTTGAGCATAGGAGCTACCAAGATAACTAGTGCCTGTTTCTTCTAGTTCTGAAGTTGAAGTGAAGCGATTTGATAGTGTAAATTTGTTTCCCTGAATTCATACAAGTTTTCTTCTGTCTTAGACTAGCCTTGCAGTGCAGTAGTCTTGGTCCTGGCCCTGCATTTGCATGTATTCACATGTGTTTATTTGGGCATAGTCCAATGCCCTCCATAATGAAACCTATAAGATATTGTTTCATTGTGAGCAGCTGTATCAGGAAATCTGCTTAGTGAGCAGTCCTTTTCCCAGTTTGCAGTTGTACATAGCAGACTACCCTGCTACTTCTCTTCCATTTATCTGGGGCATACCTCAAGGTTGCAGCAAATTCTGGTGTTTTCTTTCAGCTTCTGATATTTGCCTAATGAATTACATACATGTGCACTACAGCAGGATGATTTGCTCATCGTCCTAGTTCTTTCAGATATTTTTAACTATTGCTGGTGTCTGTAACAGTGGACTGACCTTACAAACTTACTGAGCAACTAGTTAAAATGACTATAAAGGCAAGTGTCATGTTGCAGTTTACAAGGGGATTCTTGTTGCGTGTGTCCATGGGGTAGTGTTTTCCAGCTTACTTGTCTACTGAGATTTTTACATTCCGTAGCTCTTGGCATCCATTTTTGAATGTGTATTTACAGACTGATTTTTGGATTTACAGGGTAGCAGTAGTTGGTAACGTAGATGCTGGGAAAAGCACTCTGCTAGGTGTCCTAACGCATGGCGAACTGGATAATGGGCGTGGCTTTGCCCGGCAGAAGCTCTTTCGTCACAAACATGAAATAGAATCTGGGCGAACTAGCAGTGTGGGTAATGACATTCTTGGCTTCGACAGTAAAGGCAATGTGGTGAACAAACCAGACAGTCATGGTGGCAGCTTGGAGTGGACCAAAATATGTGAAAAATCATCGAAAGTAATCACCTTCATTGATTTGGCTGGACATGAGAAGTACTTGAAAACCACAGTTTTTGGCATGACTGGTCATTTGCCAGATTTCTGCATGCTAATGGTAAGAAATGTGTATATTTTTATGGTTTAGTTTAAAAATTGTTATGCATGATGCTGGGCTGTATATAATATTTATAGCTTTGTATTTTCTGGTTTTTGCATGGTTATGGCTTGCTGTTATCAGCCCTTTAATTGGTAATGGAGCAAGAAACTACATAACCTCAAGATGTTCTTCGTGTTTCACTGTTGCAGTCATTACATTTGGGTAAGCTGCTGGCAGGTTGCCCTCAGTCGGCCTGAATTCCAAAGTCTTGGTTCCTGTGTCGGTTGCTGTCTTCTCTTCCATGACGTCAGGTCGTCGGGGGTATAAAACCTGCAGCCGATGCCATTTTCTTTAGTCTTTCTTGCCGCGCGGTACCCGAAGCAGAAGCATTTCGCAAGTGCCGGTCGGCCGACTACTGAAATATTCGAGTTTGAGTTTCAGAACCGAAGTCTTCACTAAAGCCAAGTACCCCGTTGGGCAAACTTTTTTTCTTGCCATTTACCGATGTCAGAAAAAGTTAATTGTATTTGTGGGAAGCAAATACCTCATAAGGATTTCCATTTATACTGTATTCCTTGCCTAGGCCCTGATCACAACGTGCCTGGCTGTTTATTTTGTGCTAGATTTAACCAAAGCACTATTAAGCATAGGTATATTTTTGCATTGAAGTATTTTGGAAACAGATTAACTACCCAGAAATGTCATCTGATAGCAATCAGACTACCGGAGTACGTAAAAAACGCAAAGAAAAGGACAGAGAAAGGCAGTCGAGATCCAAAACCGATGACAAAGCTTCTAAGCCAGTCGCTGGTACTCGGGCGCTTTCGCAGCCCCTGATACCAGCTACCTTCGAGTTGCAGGCCTCTACCGACACCCATGTGGAGTCCAGCATGCCGCAAGATACTCAAGGTATTGGACAGACGGATGTATCTCGCTCGGATGGGTCCGGAGCCGCTGAGCAGGCACCGGCTTCTGAGGGTGTATTCAGACCTCAACATTTATATATCAAACCGACGAAAGCTGCAAAACCAAAGGCAAAGACATCTTCTAAAACTAAAAAAACGGCGCCTGATCCACATGCACAAGCCTCTATGCCTAAAAATTAGATGATCAAAATGGCAGAAGACCTTATTACCTTGATCAGGGGTACCCATCCCCCTGCAGATAAGAGGGCCTAGGCAAGACACTGACTATAAATCTTCAGATCAGGTTTCCATTTCTTCTGATTCCTCTTCTGATCAGGAATTATCTTTACCTCCCTATGAGGATTCTGATGCTGACGAGTCTATTCCATCTGCATCTCCTCCTGAGGATTATTCATTTGGAGAAACCTTGCATACTTTGAGGGAGCATTTTCATTGGGAGAGTCAAGACTTCTCAATCAAAGAGGCTCAGGGATTTCCTTCTTCCTCAGCACAAGCCTTTAGCCATTCCCCCTGTTTTAGACATTGTGGAAGATGTGTTTTCGGAGTCAAGCCTGACCCCTGACTCCTTACCTCTGGCTCCCAGTAAGCCTGACCGATATTACAGGGTTCCCTGACTCTCATAAATTTTTATTTAGAAACCCTGCTGCTGATCCTGAAACTATTTCACAGGGTCCAAAGGGAGTTAAGGCCTCAACAGCAAAAAACCCTACCCCCCTCTGACAGAGATTCAAGGGCACTGGACAGATGGGGGGGGGGGGGTATACATTTGCAACTTTGGCAATCAGGGCCTTAAACTGTCAATTTCATATGCGTAAGTACCAACAACATGTTATGGGATTGCTGAAACAGAAAATGATGTTCATTTCAGAATGTGCAGAAAATAAGGAATTGCAGGAATTATTGCATGCAGCTGAACAAGTGGCCTCCTGCAGGGCCGCAGTTACTGGATCTGTGATTGAGGCATGCCTGGTTAAAGGAACAAAATTTGCCTGATCTTGTTAAAGCTAAATTGCTAGATGCACCCATTACAGCATGATTCTCTGTTTGGTATTAAGGCAGAAGAGGTTTTAAAGAAAATGGAAGACAAAACTAAGTCTATGCAAACTGTTAAAGGTTTCTTACAAGTGCAGCCACCTAGATTCAGTAGACACCGCCCTACAAAAAATTGGTCCTTTCCTGTGTCAGAGCTCAAAGGGCAAATCCAGACACCCTAAGTGTTCCAGGTACCAGGCTCAAGACTCATGCAGGTCAAAGCAATGGGGTGCATCCACCTCCAAATCTGGAGGAGATAAAGCGCAAACCTACAGAAAGCAATCCCAATGACTTCCCTCTGCCTACACCAAGCACTTATCTTTTGGCAGCACTCATAGGGGAAAATTAGCACTTTTTGCTCAAAATTGGCAATTAATAACCCAGGACAAGTGGGTACTAAACATCGTATCACAGGGATATATATTCCATTTCCACACTCTACCATTGACAAATGGTTGGCCAGATCTGCCAATAAACCAATGGGCAGAGGCACAGAAACAGGTTACGTCCCTCATGGATATGGGGGCCATTCAGATAGTACCAGAACAGGAAAAAAGACAAGGGTTTTACTCTAGACTGTTCTTGGTACCCAGAAAGGACCAGGCCTGGTGGCCAATACTGGATTTATAGATTTTGAACACATACCTGGACATTCCAAAATTCAAAATGCTCACTTTGCAACTGCTTCTGCCCATGCTGGGCAAGAATGCTTGGCTGGTGACTTTAGACCTGAAAGAGGCATACCTGCATGTCCCAGTAAGACAGTTGTGCAGAAGATGCCTCTGATTCAAGGCTGGCTTAATGCATTACCAATTCTCTGTACTGCCCTTTGGCTTATCTACTGCACCCAGGGTCTTTGCAAAGTGCCTGGCACCAGTAATTGCATTTTGCCTACAAAGTATTCAAATATATCCTTGGACGACTGTCTCATTCAAGCAGAGAACAAGGACACTCTTCTATGATACCTGGCGTTTGTGGAAAGGCTTCTAACATGCCTAGGGTACACAGTAAATGAAAAGAAATCACAAATGGTACCCTCTCAAAAGATAACATTCCTGGGTGCAAGCTTGAAAACAGCTGCCCAGATGGCTTACCTCACGCCAGACAAACAAAGGCACCTGACTTCTTACTTCAAACTGATGGCAACAAAAACCCAGTCTTCTGCAAGACAAATTCTGCAGGCTCTGGGCTTCATGGCATCCGGCATCCTTCTAATTCCATATGCAAGACTGCATATGAGGAAACTTCAGTGGTACCTAAAAGGTTTATGGAGTCCACATTCACACAGTCTGGAAACAATGGTTCCTCTCATTCCCTGCCTGCAACAGGAGTTTCTATGGTGGGCAAAGTCCTATCACCAAAACAGGGGATGGCCTTTCACTCTACCCCCTGCCAGCCAAACCTTAACAGACGCATCAGATTATGCCTGGGGGGCCCACATGGCAGGAAGATGCATTCAGGGCATATGGGCACCAAATCAAATGCATCTACATATCAACCAGAAAGAGATGCTAGCTGTTCAGAATGCCCTAACAGCCTTCAAGGACTTGCTTCATCCAGGACAACTACTGATAAAGACTGACAACACCACAGTCATGTGGTATATAAACAAGCAAGGGGGCACACACTCTTACCCCCTTTGCAGATTAGCCATGGCACTGTGGGACACAGCTTTGACCTACCAAATACATCTTCAAGCTCAATTCCTGCCAGGAAAACGAAACACTCTGGCAGACAATTTAAGCAGAAACCTTATGGATCCTCACCAGTGGAAACTAAATCCGCAAGTCTTCAGCATGATAACAGAGAAATGGGGGAGCACAGACATAAATCTAGTTGCCTCTCCTCAAAATTCTCAACTGAAAAGATTCTGCACAAGGACTTATTACAGACAAGCATGGAAAAGTGGATGCCCTATCCTTCAGTTGGAAAAACCTATCAGTTTACGCCTTTCCTCCTCTGCCCCTTCTACCCAAGGTCCTCCTGAAAGTCAGACAAGAGAAGCCAAATATATAAACTCCCCTGGACTGGCCCCGCCAATACTAGTAACCAATCCTAAAGAACCTGTCTCAATACCCAGCTTGGACCTTACCTCAAAGACCACAACTACTGTCCCAGCAGAACAATCGGATCCTGCACAATCAATTACAGACTCTGAACCTGGCAGCGTGGCTAATCCTGTAATCATACAAACGACACCTCTCAGTAAAGCTGTGATGGATGTCATTTTGGAAGCCAAAAGGCCTAGTACTAGAAAATCTTATGCTGACAAATGGAAGAGATTCTGTGCTTGGAATCTAGCACCACAAGGAACTGATACAGCAGAACCACATATTCCTCAGATATTACAGTACTTAACTGAGATGCTTGACAAAGGCCTATCTTTCTCATCGATCAAAATTCATGCCTCTGCCATTTTGGCTCATTACAATACAGAGCCACCAATCTTTTCTCATCCTTTATTAAAGCGGTATGTTAGAGAAGTCAAAAATTTAAGGCCTCATAGAAGATCACCATTACCTGCATGAGACCTCAATTTATATGTTGGAAAAGCTCACCCTGCCTCCATTTGAACCAGCTGCTACCGCTGATATAAAGTTTTTTTGGAAGACAGCTCTGCTACTAGCAATTACTTCAGCAAGAAGAGTTTCAGAGCTACAGACCTTCATGGCCGTAGAGCCTTTTATCATATTTTACCCAGACAGGGAGCGTCTGAGGACAAATCCTACCTTTATGCCTAAGGTCGTTTCCAGTGTGGCTCTTAACCAAACAATTCATGTGCCAACCTTTTATCCAAATCCGCAGAACAAAGGGGAGAGAATTCTGCATTCCTTGGATGTGCACAGACAGCTAAGATTCTGCTTGAGCAGGACTAAAGCTCTAAGAAACTGAGCAATTACTAGTGTCATATGCTGCAAGATCAGAAAATTTCAAAGCATCCAATTTCAAAGTGGATAAGCCACTGCATCCGTTTCTGCTACTTACACCATGGCAAACCTGTGCCCAAAGGCATTAGGTCTCACTCCACCAGGGCTGCAGCTACTTCAGCAGCCTTTCTCATAGGAGTACCAACCAAGGACATTCTAGAGGCTGCTACCTGGAGTTCTGCTCACACCTTTACAAAGCATTACCATTTGCCTCTCAAGTCCAGGGCAGGCTTTGCCACTGCAGTGCTGCAGGGCCTTATAGCCTCACCTAATGCTGTTTAGCTCCAGCCTCCCAACCATAGCTTTAGGATTCTACCCAAATGTAATGACTGCAACAGTGAAACATGAAGAGCATAGTACAGTTGTGTACACTTACAATAAATGTAGATGTTCGAGTGTATTCACTGTTGCAGTCCAGGTTACCCTCCCACCATCCCCTTGTCATTTTACAGTTTATCCTTCCTTCTCTATCTTCTGCAACCTATGTGGTGTGTTTGCTTGTAGATGAAGGTAAAGTTTATTTTGATGCATGCATATATATAAATATTTATAATATTGCTACCTTTTTGGGGGCACCTGACATCGGGGGCAAGAAAAAAACTAAAGAAAATGGCATCGGCTGCATGTTTTATACTCCTGACGAACTGACGTCATGGAAGAAAAGACTGCAACCGACGTAGGACCCAAGACTTTGGATTTCAGGCCGACTGAGGGCAACCTGCCAGCAGATTAGCCAAATGTAATGACTGCAACAGTGAATATACTCCATCTACATTTATGGTAAGTGTACACAACTGTACTTTACAGGACATGCCCCCCCCCTTTTTTTTGCTAGTCCATATTTTCCTTTCCTCTTTTCAGGACCCCTTATTGCAGCTGTACTGCACAACCCTGTAGCTTGTCCAGTCCTTCAGTGACCATAGCACATTACGCCACAGTTTGTGGAGAGGCTGTCTTTTTCATTTGGCACTTTGAATTTTGGTGATTTTGTCATTAAGGCAGACAATGGCTGTTGAGCAGCTGCCATGATTGTGACACTCCAGGTAGAATGTTTTTTTGCTTATGCCCCAAACTTCTCTGTGTACTGATATTTTTACAGGACCTCATTTTTACATGTGTATACCCATAATTGGGATATAATTGCTATTAACATCATAAGAACTTGAGGGTAGGAGCCAGCCTTCACTATTCAACAGGTTTTGGCCACTAGAAAAGAAACTTGCATTAAGCTGTCACCCGTTTTCCACCATCCCCTAAAGGAGGATGGTTGATTCAGTCCTCCTATGCTTGTTTAGCTCTTAGATGCCTGAGATATTGTTTAAAATCCAGATTGTCAGCAACAGAGGTGTTAGTATACCTCTCAACATTGCTCAAGAAATCTGGACAAAGCCAAAAATGAGGACTGGGGCCCTGAATCAGAGACAATTTAAGTATTACTCCAGTTCGTTTGTTTAATAGAACAGGTTTTGTATCTACATGCATTTTAACAGTAAGGCATATGAAATGCTGATGACTGGTATTGACTGTAACCTATACTGATTTTACCAGAAAATCATACATTTTGATGAACAGCAGAGCAAGGAAGTGGCAAAATCAGGGACAGTGGAGAGGTGTAGGTGGTAGTATTGTGCCTTCTGTTAAGTTTTGTGGTTGGACCAGCATTTAAACAATTTTTTATCTTTTTGTTTTGACATCTGTGCAGTCAAATTCTGTTAAATACCCACATATATACGCTGTGCAGGAACGGACTATGAACCCAAATAGGGAATAAAATGCATCAGTATGTACAGCCAAAGAGCAGTTAAAATCCAAATGTTTTAATGACAAAAGGATGTCCTTCATGGATGCATCTGCAGTCATAACAAGTGGGTTGTCCTGTCGTCAGGCAGCCCTTCAGTCGGCCGGATTCCAAAGTCCGGGTCCGGCTTCGGCTGATGTCGCATTCCACCCGACGTCATCTCTGTTAGTCTTCGGGTATAAAGGCATCAGCCGACGCCATTTTCCTCAGTCTTTCTTGCCGCGTGGCGCCCGAAGCAGAAGCTGTTCGCAAGTGCCGGTCGGATCCAGAGATTACTTCTACCGAATACTACTTCGAAGACTTCTAAAGCTAAGTACCCCGTTGGGGACTCTTTCTTGCCTCAGCCGATGTCAGAAAAAGTTAACAATTGTTTAAACTGTGGGAAACAAATACCTCATAAAGATTTCCACTCTTACTGTCTACCTTGTTTAGGCCCAGCCCACGACGTAGCAGCCTGTTCGGCCTGTGCTTCCTTCAACCGACGAACGCTTAGGCGTCGGTCGGAGTTCGCAGAACAGTTTTTCGGTTCTGATTTTGCGTACATTATGCCGTCGGATCCTCCGACTACCCAATCTGGCAAAAAACGCAAAGATAAAGACCGACACTCGCGGTCCGCGGTTTCGGCGAAACCTTGGTCAAGCAAACGCGAGTGTCTCGGTTTCGGCCGAAACGGAGAAAACTGAACAAAGTACAGCTGAACCTATTCCTACAACTGAGGCCCCTGCTACAACTCTTGAAGCGACTTCAGAAATTTTACCCACTACGGTGGTTGACTTATCAGACACCATCCCCTTGGATGTTTCTACCCCAGCACGTGGTGCTGCTAGGCCTCCAGCAGCCATGTCCATTAAGGCCTTCGCCAGGGCTAAAGCTGCCAAGACTACTAAAACAGTGCCTGTTAAACCACCCCATCCAGGCCCTCTTCTAGTTCTCAAATGCTTACCTTGGCAGAAGATTTAATTTCTTTAATTAGAGGATCTCAATCTCACCCAGACAGGGCCTCTCAGCCCCAGAGAAGAGACCTAGGGCAGAGCCCCGAGTCAGTGTCCTCTGATGATTCTGCTGATGAATCAGACATAACTGAACAGCCAGAGGCTCCCTTCTCCAATTTTGAAGATTCTGATGCTGAAGAATCCATCCCAGCTGCTTCCCCACCAGAAGAATTTTCCTTTGGGGAAACTTTGCATGCCATGCGAGAACAGTTCCAATGGCAGCAACAGGATTTTTCAGACTCCAGAAAAAGACTTAGGACCTTTCTGCAACTCCCACAGCACAGGCCCTTGGCTATACCCCCTGTTCTCTCTGTGGTGGATGATGCTTTCAATGATGTTTGCTCCGCTCCAGATTCTTTACCCCCAGCCCCTGCCAAACCAGACAGATTTTACAGGGTGCCAGATACTCATCACCACCTTTACAAGGCTCCACTTGCAGACCCAGAAACTATATCCCAGGGCCCCAAGGCAGTAGCCGACCATAGCTAAAACCCTATTCCTTCTGAAAGGGAAGCAAGGTCATTAGACAGATGGGGTAAAAGGTCTACACTTCAGCTACTCTCTCAGCTAGAGCTTTAAACTGTCAGTTTCACATGATACAATACCAAGAGTTTATGCTGGATCAGTTAACTAAAAACTAACCACTGATGAATCTCTTGATAAGAAATATGTATTAGATATGGTAAATAACATACAACAGGTTAGCAACCATTCCTTAAAATGTGGCTATGATGCACTGGAGGCTTCATTTAGATCAGCCATGACAGGCACAGTGATAAGAAGGCATGCATGGCTAAAGGAACAAGCTTTACCGGATCATGTTAAAGCTAAGTTGCTAGATGCTCCTATGGACAAGACAAGTTTGTTTGCTACATCTGCCCAGCAGGTTATGAAGAAAATGGAAGAAAAGGCAAAATCTGTTCAAACTGTTAAAGATTTCTTGCAGGTTCAACCCCCAAGGTTTAGCAGGAACTGGCCTGCCAAAAATTGGTCCTTTCCTGACTCCACAAAATTTCAAAGAGGCAGGAATAGACGTTCCAGAGGCAGAAACCAATCCAGAGGAGGTGCCTACAGAGGAAGGCAGTGGCAAGGTAACAACAGAGGCACAGACACGGCCACTACATCAACACAACCACAGTGACTTAACCCTAAACCCGCCTACCAGGGAACAAATAGCAGCTCCTCTAGGCGGAAAGTTAACCTTATTTTCAAAGAACTGGCACTACATAACAAAGGACAAGTGGATTTTACAAACCATAGATCAAGGTTACCGGTTTCACTTCCACACTATTCCAGTCAAAAGAGGAATGCCAAATCTACCTCCAAATCAAAAAACAGAGGCTCTACGCCAGATAATGGAGTTAGCAAACATGAGAGCTGTGGAAAGAGTGCCAGCAGCAGAGCAAGGAAAGGGGTTCTACTCCAGACTATTCCTAGTTCCAAGAAAGGAAAAAAGTTGGAGACCAATTCTCGAACTGTCCACCTTAAATACATACATCATTGTCCCAAAATTCAAAATGCTGACCCTACAGCAACTTCTTCCCATGCTGGGCAAGGAGTCTTGGCTGGTAACTCTAGATCTCAAGGAGGCATACCTGCACGTCCCCATTCGACCAATCTGCAGAAGATACCTCAGATTTCTTGCAGGATCAGAGCACTATCAATTCTCAGCATTGCCTTTTGGCTTATCTACTGTGCCCAGAGTATTCACAAAATGCCTGGCATCAGTAATCGCCCATTGCAGACTTCAGGGAATTCAAATTTACCCATACCTGGACGACTGCCTGCTACAAGGGGACAACAAAAGCAAGCTGACAACAGATTTACAAAGGGTCATTTACTTGCTACAAGCACTGGGATACACAGTCAATTTACAAAAGTCAAGACTAATACCATCCCAAACAAGGACTTTCTTGGGCGCGGAATTGGACACAGTAAAACAAATGGCATTCCTGACTACAGAAAAACAAAAAGAACTCCCTCTATACTTCTTGGCACTAACAAAACTGAACAAGTTAACAGCAAGAAAAGTACTGCAGGCCTTGGGCTTCATGGCATCATGCATAATCTTGGTTCCATTTGCCAGACTACATATGAGAAAACTACAGTGGTACCTAAAGAATTTATGGTCCCAACACAGACACAGTCTAGAAACAGAAATCCCACTAATTCCATGCTTAAAACAGGAGTTCCTATGGTGGGCTCAGGCATGCCAGTCAAACCCAGGCCTACCCTTTCGCAGATGTCAAGCAAGCCAGACCATCACAACAGGCGCTTCAGACCTAGGATGGGGGGCACACATGCTGGACAAATGCGTGCAAGGATTGTGGACACAGGATCAACTTCAACTGCACATCAACCTAAAAGAAATGCTGGCAGTAAAACTGGCAATCCAAAAGTTCAAACCATTTCTCAGAGGGCCAGTTGATAAGGACAGACAACACCACAGTCATGTGGTACATCAACAAACAGGGAGGCACTCATTCATACCCCCTATGCAGAATGACCTTGGAGCTGTGGACCCTGGCACTCAGCTACAACATCCAGTTACAGGCAATATTTGTACCAGGGAAAGACAATACCCTAGCAGACATCTTAAGCAGAACCACTTTGGATGCCCACGAATGGAAGCTTCATCCGGACATCTTCAAGACCATCTCAAAGAAATGGGGAATGCCACAGATAGACCTATTCGCATCACCTCTCAATCACCAGCTCAAAAAATTCTGCACAAGGACATTCCACCCATTAGCATGGAAAGTGGATTCGCTCTCTTTCAACTGGAAAGGCCTAACAGCATATGCATTCCCGCCTCTTCCTTTGATACACAAGGTACTACTGAAAATCAAGGAAGAACGTCCAAGGATAATCCTGATAGCTCCAAACTGGCCAAGACAACACTGGTACCCACTAAGGAGCATGTCTCGGAACAATATGTGGACAATTCCCCTGATGCCTTTGATGTTAACGCAGAACTACAGCATCATACATCCAAACCTAAAAACCTTACAACTGACTGTATGGAACATCACATAACAGCAGCTATTCCAGAACTTTCCCAAAGAGTTAAAGACATTATTCTGGAAGCACGCAGACCTTCAACAAGAAGGAACTATGCTGGAAAATGGAAAAGGTTTGTCATCTGGAGTACGGAAAGAGGAAAAGATGTGTCAAACATAGATATGCCTAACATTCTGGAGTATCTGGCCGAACTTCTTCATTCAGGCCTGTCCTACTCCTCCATCAAGATACATGCATCAGCTATTTCAGCAGAATACAGCTTTGATACACCTGTTTTTCGCACCCTTTGCTCAGACAATTCCTCAGAGGAATCAAGAATGTAAAACCTCCAAGGAAACCACCATTACCAGCTTGGGATTTAAACTTTGTGCTAGAAAAGTTGACACTAGCACCCTTTGAACCAGCAGCAACAGCAGACCTACAACACCTGTCATGGAAAACTGCTTTCCTACTGGCAATTACTTCAGCAAGGAGGGTTTCAGAACTACAGGCCTTAATGGCAGTGCAACCCTTCCTAATCTTCCACCAAGATAGTGTCCATGAGGACTAATCCTACATTTATGCCTAAGGTGGTATCCAGAGTGTATTTAAACCAGGCAATCCACCTACCTACCTTCTTTCCCAACCCACAAAACAGAGGGGAAAGAATACTGCATACCTTGGATGTACATAGACAGCGACGCAACTACTTGGACAGAACTAAAAATAGCAGAAAGACTGACCAACTTTTTGTAGCCTATGCAACAGGAAGGGAAGGAAAAGCTATTTCCAAACAGACAATCTCCAAATGGATAGGAAATTGCATACGATTCTGTTACTCCTTCCATGGAAAACCAATTCCACAGAACATAAGACCTCATTCTACAAGAGCAACAGCCACTACCACAGCCTTCTTACGAGGAGTGGCAACCAAAGACATTATTGAGGCGGCTACTTGGACCTCCGTGCATACATTTGCCAAGCATTACAGTTTGCCTCTATATTCCAGATCCCGAGCAGGGTTTGCCACTGCTGTACTGCAAGGGATCCTAAACACACCATAATCTACTTTTATCCTCCTCCCCTAGTTGGCTATGGTATTCTACCCACTTGTTATGACTGCAGATGCATCCATGACGGACATAGTACAGTTTTGTACCTACCATAAATGTAGATGTCCGAACTGGATAGCATCTGCAGTCAGGATTACCCTCCCACCATCCCCTCTGTGGTACTCCTAGGGTGTTTACCCTTCTAATAGCTAGCTGTTGGGGGGGAGTCTTTTATGGTGTATTCGTTTGTGTATATGTACATACATGCTTATTGTTGTGTTTACCTCTATCTATTTGGAAACATTGGCATCTATCCAAATTTTAGCCTGCAAGAGGGCTACTGGCATCTGGGGCAAGAAACACGGAGGAAAATGGCGTCGGCTGGTGCCTTTATACCCGAAGACCAACAGAGATGACGGCGGGTGGAGTGCGACATCAGCCGAAGCCGGACCCGGACTTTGGAATCCGGCCGACTGAAGGGCTGCCTGACGACAGGACAACCCACTTGTTATGACTGCAGATGCTATCCAGTTCGGACATCTACATTTATGGTAGGTACAAAACTGTACTTTTGGCACTTTTGTCCCATGATACAAAGGGGCTTCATCAGAACCATTTAAATAATTTAAACACTCAACCATTTATGTATAAAAGTTAATAGGCAATTGGAAATGCATGTATTCATACTGTTGTACCACAAAAGTTTATAACTACTCCTTTTTCATAAATTAGTATGTGAACTGTTAGGCTAACTAAAGTGTAGTAACGTACATACATTAAATGCAAGTATAAAACCAACTTAAAGGTATAGCTAAGTAATTACAACTTAGCTGCTCTTGCCCATAATACAGGAGTAATAGACAGATTTTCATTTAATCAAGGGAGGGGTTTGAAGCATTCAGTTTGAGCTGCCAAAGCAGTTCCTGATATTGGTCTATTTTCCCATGCTGCTTCCATTCCATGCACATGAATTATCTCTAAAATACAAAAAAAAAACTTTTTTGAAATTTGGGCAACTTAATGAACGTGTGGGACTTTCTTTTCAGTTTGTTTTTTCATGTCATAGTTGTGCTCGTAAATCCTGTTGCACAAATGCCTTTCAATTTTGCTTATGTAGTATGATAGGCAGGTCAGACAAATGGCTAAGCAAACAATCCCCTTACTTTGGCAGTTGTCTTGTATAGGTTTTAACTCCATATACAACATGTTTAGTACCTTTTAAAGTGTGGTGTTTTCAAGAACCACAAGGTTAACTGATATGAATATAGGAACCCAAAAAATAATTGGACTATTTTTAAGGCCAGTGATACAGTAGCTAGAACTGTAGGAGATGGCCCATGTTTTGTACACAAAATGGCTAAGAATATCAAAAAGCATGCTTTCACTCTGTCAAGGGATTCAAGATTTTGTTTGGATATTTTTAGCCAAAAATTGTAAGAAAATTTGTTTGGCCTCAGCCAGGTAATTTCAAACTATTTTCAAAGTTAGGTGGATTGAGATTAACCTCTTCTCTTGCAGTTAACCTCCTCTGTTTAAACCGTTACAATATTACACTTCTAGTTCTTTTTCTGTTCAGCAGGGCACACTGTTGGTACATTTTAACACAATCAGCTTTACAAATAAATTTTTCGATATAAGCATCTGTAAAAATCAGTTTGACATACAAATGACATAATTCTATACAAAATTCCAGCTAGCTGTGCTGGCATATGTTGCACATCTACTGCCCTGCTTTTCCTGGCATAACTGGCAATATCTCACATCGCCACAGTTTGCTATCGAACCTTCCTCAGCCTATGTTAATGTGTCTAAATTTTTTCCCTGGACTGCAGCTAAGAGTGAATTGCAAATTAGTTGGATTCAAATATTTTAACTTTTACATTTCATCCAAAGGTTCTCTCCAGAGTATAAATATATCCTCCAAATAGCTCAAATACAGAGACCAATAAATGGAAAACTCTTGAGTGTAATACAAATTTCTTCTGACAGGTATACATAACTAGATTTGCAAAAATAGGGGTGCAAGCAGCCTCCATAGCAACTTGCTATACCTGTTTAAATGCCTCTCCTTTGAAGTATATAAAATTGTGTAAGAAGACTTCCTACACTCAACAATAATAATGTCTTGGTTGGTTAGGAAACACAGATCTAGGGCTTCACAAAAAAAAAAATTCATCCCTTCTGATAGGGAGATGTTGATAGGTTAACCACAAGGTTAACCACATCAGTTGCTAAAAAAAAAATGTGAAATTCAAGACTAAATCTTAAGTCTCAAAAAAAAAAAAAAAAAAAAATCCAGAGTCCTTAAGCAAATGATCAATTCTAGAACCATACATTGCTAATGGACACGTTTTTGAACCCTGAGCTGCGACTATAAAACCTAAAAGGTGGGTTGTCGCTGTTTTTATGAATTTTTTTGCATCACAAAAATTGTTGGAATATGTGGGTGTTGATTTGTACAGGTGTTCATAGATGGGGTCTATAGAACCCTGAATTACAAACTTCTAACCACAGCTCCGCTTTTCTAAAACTAGTAAGTTGATTTTGTGATGCTTCTAGTTTATTACAAAATTTGAAATATAGCACTTAAGATAAACAGTTGAATCAAAAATCACAATTCTTCCCTCGTCTAGTTTAATCATTCATAAAGTTTTGTCGTTGCCCCCACCTCCCCATAACTTATACAACATTTTCATTTTTATTAAGATTACATTGTCTGCATGGTTTAATTTTGGCCCCTATTTTATATATTTCATTCATGCATGCTGTTTCAGAGGCTTGTATCACAGGGTGCATTAGGGGGGTTAAATGTGCTTTGTTTAAAACGCACAAAAAATGTACTTGCTATCTTGTGGACCAGTGGTGGCCCATTTTCTAAAGAAATGTTTGTCTTCCTTGTAAATTTTAATTCAGTAATGGAATCGGCCACATTAACCCACTGGTAGGTATAACAGTGAACCCTTTTTCCAATAAGGAAAAAATTCTGAAGTAATTTTGTATGTGGCTGAAATTAAAAATATGAAAAACATTCATTATATTCTTGTCATTCTTGCTGTCTAATTTTTTTTTCTTAGACGTTTCTTAGGGTTATTTTACTTGTTTCTTGTCCCTTCCCCTATTTTTTTTTGCCTTGATAGTGGCATCAATGCCCATTGTTTGCCCATGCTCCATTATTGCATTTTTTTAAACGTATATCCATTGCATGAAGACTGGGATCAGACCTTTGTTCACATATATAGTTTCTGCTTGTTTAATTTCTATCAGGTGTTTTGGGTTTCTAATAACATGACTGGAATGGACCTCATTTCTAGGTCTGGGTGCAATTAGAGCTCATGAAATTAGTATTGTTACAATGTTTGTTGGCCAAGGGTGCTGTTGGCATCAACAGCGTGTACATACACATGCTGTATTGTTAGTGGTACGTTGCATGAGCTTTTCATGTTTTGTAGCCACACAGGATACATCTGCAGCTGACTGACTTGTAAAACTAACAAAGGTATAAACATCCGCAACCACTCTTCCCATTCTGCATATGGGTTCAGGGCATCACTTCAGCAATGAATATCATCTAGAACCAAGGTCTGTACACTGTCAATATTTTTTCATCCCTAAGATTGCTATCTTGACTGTTCTCGCCTTAGCTCTGTTCTGTGGCTGTTAAGTTAGGTTTTGTTCAGCAGCCTCTGAATCCTCTGGAATGTTTAGCATGTTGACATTTTCCTTGTTAATCTGCCATATTACTTGATAGGATATTGTTGCTGTAGTGTGTGTGTGTGCGCGCGCTTCTTCCAGTAGTCTGCTTATAATGCAAAAATCCCATTGGAAAGTACATTAATTTCTGTTGATGCACCTGATCTCCACTAAATTCAAGCTATTGACTTTTTTTTTTTTTTTACAATGACATACATTTATAATTTAATCTGTGTAATGTAGGGATTAAATACTCCTCTTACAGAGTTGAAGATTTAGGCTTTAATTCCATCAGCCCCAGTTGCTTGCAACTCCTAAGCGAATTCATTTTCTTGAACTGATAGCTAACTGTTGCGTTAAAACTGGTGGTCCTGTTAACTTTGCTCTAAGTGGCACTGGCTGATTGCGTTTGCTGAAGATTTTGATAAGAATATCTTAAGGTCTAATGTTGACAAAATTTTCAAAACTGTGCAATTATGGTAATTGTATCTTCCAAAACAATAATTGCCTCTGGAAAAAAATTCAGTTCTTCAGGAGAAAGTACACTTTGATATTCATTTCAGATTCCAAACTTCATTCTCTCCATTTAGTTTTGATTGGTCATTTTTGCGCACTGTAGCAAAAGCGTTCCCGGAATTGTCTAATCTTGCCTGCTGCAGAATGGCTTAATAGCAGTTGGATGACATTCATCTGGCATATTCGGTCATTTTAATCTTCAGGTTTAGAAGGTACTGTGCAGTAATGTGTACCTCTCACCTCTGTTGTATATTCATGTGGCAGAGTAATGCTGCGAGCAGTCAATGTGACGAGTTTATCTGAGGGTGTTCAAAGTGAAGTGTTGGAAATTTGGGGCATCTGTTTGCAAAATGCCAAGCTGGAGGTGAAATTCCAAACATGAATACAAAAAAGTCCTCTGTATAGATGCTGTTAGAATCACAGACGTGAACAGTGTGGCTCGTTTTAATGGAGGAATCTGGGACTGCTCCTGCCCCTCTACCAAGGGATCTGACTGAACATTAGGCTTATGTCCAACATCTCTCCTCTGGTGAAGAAGCCTGTTAAAAAGAAACAAAACTAAGCACCTGAACGTTCCTTCCACTCCGCAGTCAGATTGGAATGCATTTTCTCAGGGTCGTGGAGCCCTCATGGCCCTGGGGCCTACAGCTTCTTCCCTCCCTTTTCCAACGTTCACATCTCCTGTGCTGTCTTCTGCGTCTCAGGGTTTTACCTCTGTGCAGGCTTTGGAGGTGCAGGTACTTGAGTCAAGCTCTGAAGATTCCTCTTCTGATGAAGACTCGCTGGCATACTCCCCTCACATTCCTTCCCCTCTGGAATATGCTTCTACCAAGGAGTCTACTGGGGAGATTCCCATATAGAAGAGCTTTTTTTTGGGGAAGCTATTAATAAGATGAGGGAAGTTTTAAGCGGGATCCTTCCCAAATTTCAGAAGCACAAAAAATGTTACTATGAGCTTTTTCAGAACAAAGCCCATGCACCCTGTGCAGTTCCACCTTTTCCTTCTGCTTTCTTGGATGCTTTTGTTTCCACTGCTAAGAACCCTGATTCCCAACCTCCTGCTCCCAGGAGACCTGACAGATTTTATAAGGTCTCTGATGACTGCAAGTTTCTTTATAAATGACCCTCTGCTGACCCAGCTGTGGCCTCAGTTGCCTCTGACAAATCTTTTCTTGTCTGTCTACTTCTGCTAAGCTGCTTCCTTCTGATAATGACAGCAGGATATTGGAAAGGCTAGGTAAAAGAAAGTGTATACTTCATCCACCATGGTTATTACGGCTGTTCACATCTAGGTACTCCCTGGCTTTACTTTCTCAGGCATTTCAGGCTTTAACCACATTACCTGACTCTGAGGTTAAATCTTAGGTTCTCAGTCTTGCTGTCTGCATCTTCTCCGGTAACTAGGCATTCCATTAGGTGCAGTCATGATTCAGTGGAGATTCTTGCCAGAGCTACAGCCTCTGCATCTGTTCTTGGATGATATTCATGGTTAAGGCTGCAGGCATTATCTGATGACAAAAGCTAAACTGCTTGATGCTCAGATAATTCTGCCGTTTTTGGCTCCGCTGCTGCAGAACTTTTCAAATCTTTGCAGGAGAAAGTTAAGGAGCTCCAAGATTTAAAACTCTTGTTTCCTCAGTCACCGAATTCCACAGGAATTTCTCTGACAAGACTTCCTTTGTCAGAAGACTTGCTCATTCCTACTCTTCTGCTTCCCCAGGTTCTAGGCTAAACTCTTCTGGGAGAGCCCCTCAGTCAAAATCACCTGCTTCTACAACTCCTTAGCAGCCCTTTCAGTCCAGGCCAGGAATTCTGTGACAACCAAACCATTCTTCCAAGTCGTACTCTTATCTCTCTTCCCCTCTCCCTTTCTGCCTGGATGGAGATCACTCTTGGGACTCCTAGGTGCTTTCCATCATTCAGAAAGGTTACTTTATGACTTTTGAAAACTTTCTTTCTTCCTAGAGATCCCTCAACTCCCTTCCAGCCAACTTCATCTCTTTCCTCTGTTATTAGCTCAACTCTTCCACCAGGGGTAGAATCTAGGTTTTCTCCAGAACAAAAAGGAACGTTTTTAATCCAAGATGTTTCTTGTCCCAATAAAGAATAGTCCTTGGAGACCTATTCTAGATCTCTCCCATTTAAACACCTTCCTGAAAGTGCCTTCTTTTTGGAAGCTTTCTCTGCAGACTTTATCCTCTGGTTCTTTTCCACTCCTTGGCTTCTCTGGATCTCAAGGATGCTTACCTGCACATTCTAGTTCACCCTCTGTACAGGCCATTCTTAGTTTCTCTGTGGATTCTTTGCACTTTCAGTTGTCCGCTTTGCCTTTTGGTCTTTCCACTGCTCCAATGGTCTTAAAGTGTTTGGCTCTAGCCATGGCCTTCTTGAGGGTTCAAGGGATTCAGGTTTACCCCCATCTAGACTACCTTTTTCTGGCCAACAGCCCAAATCAAAGGTTAAACCTCTACTTAATTCCCTTTCTTCAGAGGTTGGAATTAGCTGCAAATTTCAAAAAATCCAGTCTCGTCCCTACTCAAGACCTCCATTTTTCTAGGATGCAGGTTCAGGACAGCTAAAATTTTCCTCACCTCAGACAAGGTTCTCTCCCTGTCTGTATGGAGGCCCCTCTCCCTATGCCATCCGTCTCTGCTAGGGAATTTCTAAGATTGCACATATTTATGGCTTCTGTGATTCCTAAGCTCCCCTATGCAAAGCTGCATGAGGAAGCTTCAGTGGTTTATGAAGACAATTTGGTCTCCCCATGCCCCTCCTTTAGATGTACTGCTCCCTCTCCTGAAAACAGAGCTCCATTGGTGGATCCAGCAGCGGTCTCAGAATCCAGGCTTACTGCTTCGCATGCCTCAGCCTACTCAGCAACTCTTCACAGATGCCTCGGATTTAGGTTGGGGAACAACTTTTGCTTCCACCACAATTCAGGGCCTCCTCCTCAGAGGGAGCACATCAACATCCGGGAGATGAGAGCCTTGATTCTGGCCTTGCGAACTTTCCACCCTCTTCTTGACAGGTCCCGTCAAGATTTTTTGACAGTACCACTGTCCTATGATAGATAAGCAAGCAAGGAGGAACCAAATATTGCTTTCTTTGCCATCTACCTCTCCAGGCATGGGAGCTGGCTATCCAGTACAAGGTAATTCTGCATGCTGTATACCTTCCCTCCACTCAGAATTCAGTGGCAAATGCTTTAAGCAGATCCATGACACAATCCCACGAGTGGATGCTTCACAAGGATGTGTTCCTGGATCTAGTTCACTGGTGGAGTACTCCAGAAGTGGATCTTTTTGCCTCCCCTCAGAACAGACACCTTTGTCTCTCTTCTAGGTTCATAGGTTCATACTAGGCTATCTGCCCTAGGGTGTTTATAAGCCTAGCCAGAGTGTGTTTGGCTTTCGCCACCCATTTTAAATTAATTTTGCTATGCCCTTTTTCGAGGTTAGTATACTGTGCCTCTGTCTAACAGTGACACAGAAGTGATAACCGGGGTAAACCTACGATCTCCCATCCACTCAGGATTCCTCTTGAAGAGAGTCAGTGAGGGACTCTGCCTAACCTGGACTGGGATTTTATTCCAGAGTGAAAGGAGCCTCTGGGTTATGAATCTGTCCCTCCAGCATGTCCTATTTATTTCAGTGCTGAGGTTCAAGTCTCTCGAGCGCGTAACTCGATGGGATTTGGATTTTCTGAGGTGCAGCATGTCCATTAACTCTGGGTTGGACATGGCTTTATACGTCAGGCACAGATCGCCTCTGAGCAGGCGGTATGCCACTGAGTAGAGCTGGAGTTTCTTTAACTGGGCAGCATATGGCATCTGTTTGAGCCCTTTGATCCTCTTGAGGTACTTTTGGAGTCTTTCCAGTTGCTGCAGGTGTCTGGTAAGGTACATCCCAAAAGGGGCGTTGTACTCAATTATGGGCCTAATGAGGGATGAGTAAAGAGGCACGATGACCTCCCCTGATCTAGATGTGAATCCCTTCATAATTAGATGGGCTATATAAAATGTTTTTCTAACCACTTTGGCCACGTGGTTGTCAATGAGAGATTGCCATCAGCTTGGGTCCCT
Organism: Protopterus annectens; assembly: GCF_019279795.1. Lineage (NCBI taxonomy): Eukaryota > Metazoa > Chordata > Ceratodontiformes > Protopteridae > Protopterus > Protopterus annectens. The sequence goes on from NC_056725.1 coordinate 1,665,861,436, forward strand.
AGGTCCTTAATTACTTCTGTACTTGATGGATTGCCACCTATGTGGTAATTTGTGGGCACTTTGTTTTTGCCAAAGGGGATGACTATACACTTTTTGGTGTTTAGCTTGAGGCCATGGCTCTGGCAGCAGTTGTCTGTTTCTATGAGGCCCTTTTGGAGGATGCTTGTGTCGGCTGGAGAGTCTATTATGGCGCCCAGTTTGCAGTCATCTGCGTACTTGGTCAGCCACAGTCCTTCCGTGTTGGCCTGTACCTCCGAGAAATATATACCGAACAAGAGTGGTCCCAGGACTGAGCCTTGTGGGATGCCACTTGTAACTGGTTTGGAGTCTGACATGGCTCCAGCAATTCTAACCATGTGGGTTCTGTCCTTGAGCCAGTTTGCAACCCATCTAGTGACATAGGGGTTTATATTTAAGCTGGTGAGCTTATCTATAATGCCCGAGTGGGGTATTGTATCGAATGCATTTGCGAGGTCCAGGTAGGCTATGTGGACCACCTTCCCCTCGTCAATGGCCTTGGTGACCGTTTCAAAGAAATCAACCAGGTTTAAGAGGCAGGATCTGCCCTTAAAGCCGAACTATGTAGGATCCAGTGTCTGTAGGTCCCCAATATCTTTGAGGTCCATGATGATCCTTTCCATAGCTTTGCAGACCAAGCTAGTCAGGCTTATGGGGCGATAGTTTCCAGGATCCGTTGAGGCACCATCTTTGTGGAGAGGGACCACTGTTGCTGTACACCACTCTTTGGGTACATATCCTGTAGTAAGGCTGAGATTGAACAGTAGTTTTATGTTTGGGTTTAGCTCTTCTTGGAGTTCATGTAGGGCAGCCGGGACACCGTCTGGTCCCATTGATGCTGTGTTTTTTGCTTTGGAGAGGGCAGCTCTTACCTGAGCATCTGAGATGTCAGGGGGCAGCACTCTGCTGGGATAGATATTTGCCCTTTTTGTGGGGGGGGGGGGGGAGATGTCCTTCATGGATGCATCTGCAGTCATAACAACTGGGTTGTCCTGTCGTCAGGCAGCCCTTCAGTCGGCCGGATTCCAAAGTCCGGGTCCGGCTTCGGCTGATGTCGCACTTCACCCGACGTCATCTCTGTTGGTCTTCGGGTATAAAAGCATCAGCCGACGCCATTTTCCTCCGTCTTTCTTGCCGCGTGGTGCCCGAAGCAGAAGCTGTTCGCAAGTGCCGGTCGGTCGGATCCAGAGATTACTTCTACCGAATACTACTTCGAAGACTCTTTCTTGCCTCAGCCGATGTCAGAAAAAGTTAATAATTGTTTAACCTGTGGGAAACAAATACCTCATAAAGATTTCCACTCTTATTGTCTGCCTTGTTTAGGCCCAGCCCACGACGTAGCAGCCTGTTCGGCCTGTGCTTCTTTCAACTGACGAACGCTTAGGCGTCGGTCGGAGTTTGCAGAACAGTTTTTCGGTTCTGATTTTGCGTACATTATGCCGTCGGATCCTCAGACTACCCAATCTGCCAAAAAACGCAAAGATAAAGACCGACACTCGCGGTCCGGGGGTTTGCGCGAAACCATGGTTAAGCAAACCGCGAGTGTCTCGGTTTTGGCCGAAACCGAGAAAACTGATCAAAGTACAGCTGAACCTATCTCTACAACTGAGGCCCCTGCTACCACTCTTGAATCGGCCTCAGAAATTTTATCCACTACGGTGGTTGCCACTGACTTATCAGACACCATTCCCTTGGATGTCTCTACCCCAGCACGTGGTGCTGCTAGGCCTCCAGCAGCCATGTCCATCAAGGCCTTCGCCAGGGCTAAAGCAGCCAAGACTACTAAGACAGTGCCTGTTAAACCCCCCACAACCAGGCCCTCTTCTAGTTCTCAAATGCTTACTTTGGCAGAAGATTTAATTTCATTAATTAGAGGATCTCAATCTCACCCAGACAGGGCCTCTCAGCCCCAGAGAAGAGACCTAGGGCAGAGCCCCTGAGCCAGTGTCCTCTGATGATTCTGCTGATGAATCAGACATAACTGACCAGCCAGAGGCTCCTTTCTCCAATTTTGAAGATTCTGATGCTGAAGAATCCATTCCAGCTGCTTCCCCACCAGAAGAATTCTCCTTTGGGGAAACCTTACATGCCATGCGAGAGCAGTTCCAATGGCAGCAACAGGATTTTCAGACTCCAGAAAAGACTTAGGACCTTTCTGCACCTCCCACAGCACAGGCCCTTAGCTATACCTCCTGTTCTCTCTGTGGTGGATGATGCTTTCAATGATGTCTGCTCCGCTCCAGATTCTTTACCCCCAGCCCCTGCCAAACCAGACAGATTTTACAGGGTGCCAGATACTCATCACCACCTTTACAAGGCCCCACTTGCAGACCCCGAAACTATATCCCAGGGTCCCAAGGCAGTAGCCGCGACCATAGCTAAAAACCCTATTCCTTCTGAAAGGGAAGCAAGGTCATTAGACAGATGGGGTAAAAAGGTCTACACTTCAGCTACTCAGCTAGAGCTTTAAACTGTCAGTTTCACATGATACAATACCAAGAGTTTATGCTTGATCAGTTAACTAAAAAACTAACCACTGATGAATCTCTTGATAAGAAATATGTATTAGAAATGGTAAATAACATACAACAGGTTAGCAATCATTCCTTAAAATGTGGCTATGATGCACTGGAGGCTTCATTTAGATCAGCCATGACTGGCACAGTGATAAGAAGGCATGCATGGCTAAAGGAGCAAGCTTTACCGGATCATGTTAAAGCTAAGTTGCTAGATGCTCCTATGGATAAGACAAGTTTGTTTGGTACACCTGCCCAGCAGGTTATGAAGAAAATGGAAGAAAAGGCAAAATCTGTTCAAGCGGTTAAAGATTTCTTACAGGTTCAACCCCAAGGTTTAGCAGGAACTGGCCTGCCAAAATTGGTCCTTTCCTGACTCCACAAAATTTCAAAGGGGCAGGAATAGGCGTTCCAGAGGCAGAAACCAATCCAGAGGAGGCGCCTACAGAGGGCGACAGTGGCAAGGTAACAACAGAGGCACAGACACAACCACTGCCACTACATCAGCACAACCACAGTGACTTAACCCTAAATCCGCCTACCAGGGAACAAATAGCAGCTCCTCTAGGCGGAAAGTTAACCTTATTTTCAAAGAACTGGCACTACATAACAAAAGACAAGTGGATTTTACAAACCATAGATCAAGGTTACGGTTTCACATCCACACTTTACCAGTCTAAAGAGGAATGCCAAATCTACCCCCAAATCAAAAAACAGAGCCACTACAACAGATAATCGAGTTAGCAAACATGAGAGCTGTGGAAAGAGTGCCAACAGCAGAGCAAGGAAAGGGTTCTACTCCAGACTATTCCTAGTTCCAAGAAAGGAAAAAGTTGGAGACCAATTCTCGACCTGTCCACCTTAAATACATACATCATTGTCCCAAAATTCAAAATGCTGACCCTACAGCAACTTCTTCCCATGCTGGGCAAGGAGTCTTGGCTGGTAACTCTAGATCTCAAGGAGGCATACCTGCACGTCCCCATTCGACCAATCTGCAGAAGATACCTCAGATTTCTTGCAGGATCAGAGCACTATCAATTCTCAGCATTGCCCTTTGGCTTATCTACTGCGCCCAGAGTATTCACAAAATGCCTGGCATCAGTAATCGCCCATTGCAGACTACAGGGAATTCAAATTTACCCATACCTGGACGACGGCCTGCTACAAGGGGACAACAAAAGCAAGCTGACAACAGATTTACAAAGGGTCATTTACTTGCTACAAGCACTGGGATACACAGTCAATTTACAAAAGTCAAGGCTGATACCATCCCAAACAAGGACATTCTTGGGCGCGGAATTGGACACAGTAAAACAAATGGCATTCCTGACTACAGAAAAACAAAAAGAACTCCGTCTTTACTTCTTGGCACTAACAAAACTGAACAAGTTAACAGCAAGAAAAGTACTGCAGGCCTTGGGCTTCATGGCATCATGCATAATCTTGGTCCCATTTGCCAGACTACATATGAGAACACTACAGTGGTACCTAAAGAATTTATGGTCCCAACAGACACAGCCTAGAAACAGAAATCCCACTAATTCCATGCTTAAAGCAGGAGTTCCTATGGTGGGCTCAGGCATGTCAGTCAAACCCAGGCCTACCCTTTCGCAGATGTCAAGCAAGCCAGACCATCACAACAGACGCTTCAGACCTAGGATGGGGGGCCCACATGCTGGACAAATGCGTGCAAGGATTGTGGACACAGGATCAACTTCACCTGCACATCAACCTAAAAGAAATGCTGGCAGTAAAACTGGCAATCCAAAAGTTCAAACCATTTCTCCAAGAGGGCCAGTTGATAAGGACAGACAACACCACAGTCATGTGGTACATCAACAAACAGGGAGGCACTCATTCATACCCCCTATGCCGAATGACTTTGGAGCTGTGGACCCTGGCACTCAGCTACAACATCCAGTTACAGGCAATATTTGTACCGGGAAAAAAGAAAATACTCTAGCAGACATATTAAGCAGAACCACATCGGATGCCCACGAATGGAAGCTGCACCCGGACATCTTCAAGACCATCTCAAAGAAATGGGGAATGCCTCAGATAGATCTATTCGCATCACCTCTCAATCACCAGCTCAAAAAGTTCTGCACAAGGACATTCCACCCACTAGCATGGAAAGTGGATTCTCTCTCCTTCAGCTGGAAAGGCCTAACAGCATATGCATTCCCACCTCTTCCCTTGATACACAAAGTACTACTAAAAATCAAGGAAGAACGTCCAAGGATAATCCTGATAGCTCCAAACTGGCCAAGACAACACTGGTACCCACTGCTGAGGAGCATGTCTCAGAACAATATGTGGCCAATACCCCTGATGCCTTTGATGTTGAATCAGAACAACTACAGCATCATACATCCAAACCTAAAAACGTTGCAACTGACTGCATGGAACATCACATAGCAGCAGCTAATCCAGAACTTTCCCAAAGAGTTAAAGACATTATTCTTGAAGCACGCAGACCTTCAACAAGAAGGAACTATGCTGGAAAATGGAAAAGGTTTGTCATTTGGAGTGCGGAAAGAGGAAAAGATGTGTCAAACATAGATATGCCTAACATTCTGGAGTATCTGGCGAACTTCTTCATTCAGGCCTGTCCTACTCCTCCATCAAGATACATGCATCAGCTATTTCAGCAGAATACAGCTTTGATCCACCTGTTTTTCGCACCCTTTGCTCAGGCAGTTCCTCAGAGGAATCAAGAATGTAAAACCTCCAAGGAAACCACCATTACCAGCTTGGGACTTAAACTTTGTGCTAGAAAAGTTGACACTATCACCCTTTGAACCAGCAGCAACAGCAGACCTACAACACCTGTCATGGAAAACTGCTTTCCTACTGGCAATTACTTCAGCAAGGAGGGTTTCAGAACTACAGGCCTTAATGGCAGTGCAACCCTTCCTAATCTTCCACCAAGATAGTGTCCATGAGGACTAATCCTACATTTATGCCTAAGGTGGTATCCAGAGTGTCTTTAAACCAGGCAATCCACCTACCTACCTTCTTTCCCAACCCACAAAACAGAGGGAAAGAATACTGCATACCTTGGATGTACATAGACAGCTACGCTACTACTTGGACAGAACAAAAATAGCAGAAAGACTGACCAACTTTTGTAGCCTATGCAACAGGAAGGGAAGGAAAAGCTATTTCCAAACAGACAATCTCCAAATGGATAGGAAATTGCATACGATTCTGTTACTCCTTCCATGGAAAACCAATTCCACAGAACATAAGACCTCATTCTACAAGGGCAACAGCCACTACCACAGCCTTCTTACGAGGAGTGGCAACCAAAGACATTATTGAGGCGGCTACTTGGACCTCCGTGCATACATTTGCCAAGCATTATAATTTGCCTCTATATTCCAGATCCCGAGCAGGGTTTGCCACTGCTGTACTGCAAGGGATCCTAAACACACCATAATCTACTTTTATCCTCCTCCCCTAGTTGGCTATGGTATTCTACCCAGTTGTTATGACTGCAGATGCATCCATGAAGGACATAGTACAGTTTTGTACCTACCATAAATGTAGATGTCCAAACTGGATAGCATCTGCAGTCAGGATTACCCTCCCTCCCTCCTTCCCCTCTGGTACTCCTAGGGTGTTTACCCTCCTAATAGCTAGCTGGTGGGGGGGGTGTCTTTTATGGTGTATTTGTTTGTATATATGTACATACATGCTTATTTTTGTGTACCTCTATCTTTTTGGAAACATTGGCATCTATCCAAATTTTAGCCTTCAAGAGGGCTACTGGCATCTGGGGCAAGAAACACTGAGGAAAATGGCGTTGGCTGATGCTTTTATACCCGAAGACCAACAGAGATTACGTCGGGTGAAGTGCGACATCAGCCGAAGCCGGACCCGGACTTTGGAATCCGGCCGACTGAAGGGCTGCCTGACGACAGGACAACCCAGTTGTTATGACTGCAGATGCTATCCAGTTCGGACATCTACATTTATGGTAGGTACAAAACTGTACTTTTGCGCTGAACCTGTCAGTTAGGATGTTGGCAATGTCTGTGGGTTCGGTGTATTTTTTGTCATTTTGGACTAATTCTGAGCATATCTGGGAATTCCCACCCAGGTTCCTAACATAACTAAAGAAAGCCTTGTGATTATCCTTAGTGTCCTGTGCAATTTTTCTCTCGAAGCTGGCCTTAGACGATTGTATGAGTGCCCGTAGTTTTTTGCTAATAATCCGAAATGCCTTCCCTTTTTGGGATTTTGCTCTTATGTAGTAGCTTCCTCCTTCTATTGTATAGTTTGTTTATGGTTGGGGTCCACCAGACAGGAAGTCTGCCTTTGGAGGATTGGGTCTTTGTTTTATTTGGGATTGCATGATCCATGCATTCCTGAAGGTGTTCATAGAATGCGTTTCTAAAGGATTCTGCAGTCTGGGCCGTATTTTCCACAGGCCCGGGGGCTTTGAAGGATTCCACCTCTGTTTTGAGGAGTGTGAAATTTGCTTTAGAGAAGTTTTTCACTATGGTTTTCTGGGCAGGGGGTGGGGTCGGGATGTGAATATCCAGTGAGATTAGTTTATGGTCTGATCTTACCAGTGAGGGATACACTTCTGGTCTGGAGCATAGAGTCCCCATGTTGGTGATGATCAGGTCCAGTATGTTTTCCCCTCTTGTGGGAGTGGTAACAAGTTGTTCCATAGCATTTGAGTTTATAAATTCTAGGAACCTTTGGGCTAGGGTATTGGAGCTAGAGTAATGCTCCCAGTCTGTTTAGATAGTTGAAGTCGCCCAATATAATGGTGTTTGGAGAGACCTTCATATTTTCCAGTGTTCTCAGGAAGGCCGAGTGGGGTTCCTGGGTTTGGGAGGGTGGTCTGTAGCAGGCTATAAACTGGAAGGCAGTTTTACCCACTGTTAGTTGCACATGGATAGTCTCTGATGCTTCGTGCTGTGCCACCAACCTGAAGGTGTGGGTATCTTTGACGAATGTTGATACTCCCCCTCCTTTTGTGGTTCGGTCCAAGTTTTGGGGCCGAAAAGCATGGTATGAGGTATAACCTGTTAGTGCTGGGGTGCTCTCGGGAGCCTTGAACCAGGTTCCTGTTACTGCACAGATATCGATGTTCTCCATGCTAAGGAGAGTTTCGAGTGCATGCATCTTGAGGTTTAGACCTCTGGCGTTTAGTAGCATTACTCTTAGTTTCTTATCCCTTGTGATACCTATGGAGGTGGGTTTGTCTTTTGAGCCTTGCCTAAAAAAAGGCACTATGGGGGTAGCAAGAGCCTTTGCCAATATCTGAAAGCCCAGGGGTGACAGGTGCAAGCTGTCCCTAGCGAAGCATTGTGGCTTGTCGAGCATGTCATCCCAGGCTGACAGGCATTGGATCCCCTTTGAATGACACCAATACTTAAGCCAATTGTTGAAATTGATCATCTTGTCTTCATATTGTGGCATCATTCTTGGTTAGGGGAAGATGCCACTCAAGGTCAGGGTCATACCGGCCTGGGCTACATGCTCAGAGAGCTCCTCTGTCTCTTCATGTAGTCCAGGGAGGTATGTCTCAGGTCATTCACACCAGCATGGACAATGACTGAGTCATATTTGTACTTGCCTTGGAGTGACCTGAGTGCTTGTGTTATGTGGCGGATCCTAGCACCCATCAGGCAGCTCACCGTGACCTTCTTGTTCAGCCTGGTGAGTGGGATGTCAGTGTGCCTGACGATAGTCACCTATTACAAGTGTATCAGGTGTGTTGTTTAGCCTTAAGGGCTGTGACTGTTCGGCACACTGGCTTTGTGAGCTGTGTTGCACGTGTTTTGTTTTGGGGTAGCAGTTGCTTGGGTGTCTGCTTTGGAGGTCTCTGCTGCTTGGGCAGATTTTTATTTAGAGCCTCAGAGTATGTTTTTGTGTTTTGTTTGCTGTTGTGGTAGGTCTATGTGAGACTGGAATTGTAGTGTGTGTGGTTTCCTTCTCCTCCTGACTGGTTACGCCAGTACTGAGTTGAGAGAGCTTGGCCTCCAGTTTGGCTATATGGTTGCATCTCTCACATGTGTTGGAATTTGTTGGGAGGAGGAGAGGGTTGTCTGTGTACATGAGGCAGTTGTAACATTGTCTCAGGATTCCCAGATTCACCAGCTGGACCGGAGAGGAGATTGACAACTGACCTTTGGACATGCTAGAATAGTACTGGGAATTCCTTTATAATTGAAAAAAAGGGCCAATGGGGAACAAGGTACTCAAGGTACTCTTTGTGCCAGGGTTCCTCGCCCTCAGACTAGGAAGGTGGATGCCTTCTTTCTCTTGGAAGGGGATTTTCTTTATGCATTCCCCACCTTCCCCCTCATTCAGAAAGTCCTGCTGAAAATTCAACAAGGCAGACCAAAAATCTTGCTTGTGACTCCCTTTTGGCCAAGACAGCATTACTTCCCTCATCTGCAATTAGCCAGGGGTCATCACTAGTTGCCTAACTGGTTGGACCTAGTTGTACAGGACAAAAACTTTTTGATCCATTCACATCTACAGTTGGCTCTGATCAGCTTCTGATTCCTTTTCAGGTACCTACTCTCAAGACGTGCTTAGGGTTTTGCAGCAGGCCAGGAAAACCAATACTAGGAAATGTTACATATCCAGATGGAAAAGATTTTCTATTTGGGGGCAGAAAAGAAAGCTAGAGCCATTTTCTCTGGACATTTCTGAAAGGATTTTACATTCCTTAGATGTGCATAGGCAACTCAGATTTTACCTAGACAAAACAATCTTTTAGGAGGATGGATCAACTTTGTCCCCTTTCATCCCAGGGCCTTGGGTTTACCTATTTCCAAACTGTTGCTTCTTGGATTTCTGAAGCTATTGTTTTGCTATGAGTTTTATGGAAAATCCCTGCCATCCTTTGTCCGAGCTCATTCTGCCACATCTGTTGCCTCATCAGGTGCTTTCTTTAAGGGTCTGGATGCCCATTCCATTTATTATTTTACTAAACATTACAAGTTGGACACACTCAAAATCCAGGACAGCTACAGAACAGAAATTTTGCATGGATTTGTAGAAAAGGTTTCTTCACTTACTTCCTGGGTGTGGTCATGTGTAGCACCTAAGCAGAAAGTACATTTGGGTACACTTCCCATAAGGTGGTGAATGAGTTGTCTCTTAATCAGTCCATTCATCCTCCATGGGTTCCTTCTGAGCTTTTGCACTCTCCCATATGTAAAGAATACTGCAACATTGAAGGGAATGAGATAGAATAGTTGTGTAAAATCTTACTGTAACTGTTTGTCCTCTTCTGTGTTGCAGTATTCTGCCCCCCCCCCCCCCCACACACACACACACAACTTGCTGTCTCCTAGGATGACTACCTTTGTTTGTCCTTTTGAACTCTTGCTCCTCAAGGGACTAACTTATTCTGAGGATGGTACATGCAGATGCCCATTTTATGGCTAACTACATCAGTACTTGGGTGTGGCTTCCCACGTACTGGCAGTAGCTATAAGCTTTTGTATGCAGGCCTGATGGGCAGAATACTGCAACATAAAGGACATCAATGGTTATGGTAACATTTTTATGCAACTTTGACTACAACAGTGAATACACTCTCTAGCATATATGGGAAGTGTATACAACTGTACTTTCTGCTTAGGTGCTACACATGACCATACCCAGTGTACGGTTTGCCAGGCTTTTGTTGCAAAAACTCTTCACAGCTGTCTTTGTCCATCTATTTGGAGAACTGGCATCTTAAACCTTTGATCCAGGGTACCATGGCTGAATTTGTTTGATCTGAAGTACATCAATGTCTTAAAAAGAAGATTAAAACGTCTGATTCTGCTGCTATCCAGCTTTCATCAGACATCTCTCTCAAGGTGGATGAAGACCCTTATGACTTATGCTAGCATGAGTTGTCTCATCCACCACCCTGTTAGAGGCCAGCATGTAACTAACATCTTGCATGTCCTCTGAAGCTGTACAAATGTCCATCATGAATGTTGGGTGGAATCACAGCTAATAGTTTCCAAAGGGAGTGTAGAGGCTTGCCCAAATCTTAGGGTTTGCACGTGGCTGTGAGCCTCCTAGGTTGGTCAAAGTTGGTTACCCATTGAAAAAAAGCAGAAAATTAAACACACACCACCCATTGCTAAAGATCATCATAACGAGTGGTGGGATTTTACCCAGGGATTGTTCAGTGCCTTAATGGTCTTGAAGCTCCCTCAGGGATTCTGTTCTTGCTTCTCCCTGCTTTTCTACCCCAGCTAAATGAACTAGGGAATGTGATTCCTCAGCTGAGAAGTTGGATTTGGGAGATGAATCCTTGGCCTATTCCTTATCCTTTACCCCTAGACTGTGGATAAGTGGAAGAGGATTCCTTGAGCCTTGAATCTCCCATTGAAGAGTTGTGTTTTGGGACCAGTGGTTCACATGATAGAACATTTTAAATGGGATCATTCCCAGGCCTCTAATATCCAAAAGAGGTATGAGCCGTTACAAATGGAATCTCTTAAACATTCAGATGTTCACCTGTTCTGGCTGCTTTGTTGGATACATTTGCAGCTTCTTTGGCTCCTGATTCCCAAGCTACACCCCCAAGAAAATCTGCCTTTAGAAGGTCCGTGGGGCCTTTAAGCACCTTTACAAGTGTCATGCTTCAGACATTGCTGTATTTGTTTCTGCAGACAAGCCATCCAAGCCTTTATCCTCTTCCAAACTTCTCCTGACAAAGCCCGTTGGGCTGGGGAAAATTTTATTCTTCTGTTGCAATAGCTTTAGGCCATAAATTCAGACCCCATGTGACCAGTCTTTGTTTTTAGGGAACCTCATCAGCCTCCTAGAGAAAAAAGGGTTTCTAAGTGCATGTTTTCTGATAAACCCACTCAGAAGTCAAAAGCATCCTTCAGGACAAATCTCACATTTTCTCTCCTTCCCCTTGTCAGTTTCCCATGTCTTTCAGCCTTTCCCTGTTTCTGAACAGATTTAAGACTCTTGGGTCCCTTCCATTATCTGTCATGGTTTTTATGGTATGGAAACCAGACACACAGGCACAGATTCTAGTTCCCAGAAAAAAATTGGTCATGGAGTCCTATCCTTTCACCTTTCTAAAGGTTCTTTCTTTTGGATGCTTTCCCTTCAGACTCTTCCTGCCTTGCTTCCGCAGGCATTTCTGGTCTCTAGACCTGGACTGTGCCTGTCTTAATATCCCTATTCACCCTCTCTTCAGGAAGTTTTTACATTTGTGTTTCTTCCCCTCATTTTCAGTTCTCTGCTTTGCCCTTTGGCCTTTCTGCAGCCCTAAGGGTATTCATAAAATGTCTGGCCCCTGTGATAGCTTTTTGTAGGCCTCTGGGAATCCATATACCACAATATTTGGATGACGTGCTTCTTCAGGCTCTCTCCCAGTCCAGGCTACTTTAGGATCTACATTTTACCATGCTCCTCCTGCGCAGTCTGGGAGCCAGTTTTCAAGTAGTCCATTATGACTCCTCAAGAAATCATTTTTCTGCATTGCAGAATCCAGACCATTCCAATGCTGGCCTCTCTTCCATCTCCGAAGGTTGTCTCAAACAGCCCATTTCTACCCCCTGCTCCTGCTTTGTCTCATTCCTGCAAGGGAATTTCTCGGAGCCTTTGGGTTCATGGTGTCTACCATTCCCGTGGTTCCTTTTACCAAGCCTCCTAAGTAGACTGCTGTAGTACTTCAAAGCTATTTGGCTCCAGCATTGCTACCCTCTGGAGTTTCCAGTTCCTCTACTGCCTAGTCTCAAACAAGTTTCATTGGTGGATTCGGCAGATATCCCTCAATCCAGGCCTGCCTTTTCATACTCTTCAGATTAGTTGTGGGGAGCCTCTTCCAACAAGTGCTCTTATTCTGCTGTACTTATTACTGTTTGTTAGCCTGATTTAAATTTATCTGCTATTCTAAGCATCTTAGCTTTTGTTTTGGCACTTGTGCTTAAGGCCAGTTTTATGTTTTAGATTTTTGTGGTCTACACTCTTGTGGACAAACCCTTATTAAAATCCTCTGTCCTCTAGTCCAAGTATTCAGAACGCAGTCTGGACAATTCCCATCAGTTTCTCCTGCCAGCCTGGTCGACATGGGCATACTGAGACAGTGTACCAACTGATTTGTGTTCACTGACGGCCCTTTTCTCCTAGCACATAATTCTTGCGAGAAATGCATTTACATCAGTAACTTGAATCCATGGTCTCTCTTGAGCCAGTCAGTACTCCTGACAGAGAAGATTGCCAGCACAAACACCACACCACCCACATCACATAGCCAAGCACAACATGCACCCACCTATGCAGAGGTCCTTAATAAAAACTTAGCTGAACAGCGACCTCTCAAGATGCACTGAAACATTCCACACACAACCCCAAACAAGTCGCATAAAGCAGACAACACACTAGCGTGTCTCAAACACAGACCATAAGGCATAACAATAAATTGGCACAGCCCATAAGGCAGAACAGTAAACCAAACATACAAGTCATTGGCAACTCAGTTGAGACGCACTGATATCCCCTTCACCAGGCTCAAGAAGGTCAGTCAGTTGTCTGTTACCAGAATCCGCCACATCACGCAATCAAGTCTCTCCACAACATGTACAAGTATTATTCTGTCATTGTCCATGTGTGTGTGAATGAGTTTATGTACCTCCCTAAACTTGAGAGACGTGATTAAGCTCTGAATTTGTGTCCTAGGCAGGTATGACCCTAGCCCTAAGCAGCATCCTGCCTTCACCAAGAATGATACCACAATGCCAACACAAAATAGACCAACAATTGGCTTCATTTCTGGGGCCTTTCCAAGGGGATCCAGGATCTGTCTGCCTGGGAAGGCGTGGTCGACGGGCCTTGATGCTTTGTCAGAGATGGCCTCCACCGGTTACCCCTGGGATTCCAGATCCTGGCCAAGGCTCTTGCCTCCCCATTGTGCCTTTTTTTTAGGCTATGTCCCAAAGACTAAACTTCCAACATAAAAGATCTGCCAAAAAGAAAATTGAAGGTCATGCTGTTTAATGCTTGGAGCCTTAACCTGAAAATGCACTCATTGAAAGCTCTCCTTGCACTGGAAGATGCCAATGTCCGTGTGGTCATGGAACCTTGGTTCAGGGCTGTGGAGAGCACCTTACCAGGCTGTACCTCTTTCCATGCATTCTGACCCCAAAATGAAGTCTAGAAGACGAAGGGTGTTGGAGCCTGCCTTCATTAAGGGCAGGCACATCTCCACACTGGTTTGCCAGCATGACGCACTGGAATTACTCCAGGTGCAACTGACAGTTGGCAAGACACCCATCCAAGTTATAGCCAGCTATAGAACCACCTGCATGACTCCGGACACCCATTTCTTCTACCTTGACCTACTTGACTCCATTATGGTATCCCCTAACACCCTGATCCTTGGTGACTTCAACTACCCCATCATAGACTGGGTGAATTATTCCTGCACTAATGCACTCGCCTAACAATTCCTTGACTTCAGTTCTAATGCAGTAGACCAGCTAGTCTCATCCCCCACAAGGGGCGATAGCTTTCTGGACTTGGTTCTCACCAACATGGGTGACCGCTGCACCGCTCCCATAGTATGCCCTTCCCTGGTGAGATCAGATAAGCATTGTCATTTGAAGTTTCTGTCCCACCCACCCCACCTGTAACCAGGCTAAAAAACTTCTCAAAAGCTGATTACAACCTTGTTAAATAAAATTAAGAATTTAATACACAGGAGGTTCAGATTCAAAAGTTTACTAGTGTACACCAGGAGGCAAAAAACGTACAAGTACATAATTTTGTCTGACATGAAACAGGAAGCACACAATTTTATATAGGTTTAACATTTAAGCTATGCCCACCTTACTGATGTGATATGTCACAGGGCATCTACATCACTTTAGCTTACAATTCTTCATTCTTTAAGTCTGCTGATGCTGTATATTTTAAAAAACTTTTCCTCTAGATACAATACGGCCTTGCTATCCAGCTGGTCAGTCATAATGTCTTTCTGTAAAGTTACTTGTTCAAGGTTTCATATCAGTTCGAATACAATAGCAGCTTCAGTCTTTTAATGCATGTCTTTGTTCTCTATTACACTTTCTCACACAGCTGTGTGCTATCTTAGTAACACATATACAAGGCCAGATCATTCCAGCAGGAAAGAGCAGAAGATTTCATTATTTCACACACTTAATTTCCTGACCCAGCAGATAATCACTTGTGAAAAGCATAAACATTAAAACTTGCTAAGCTAGCATTCTGCCAGGGTCAGAGATCAGCTTTGCCTCAAGCCGCACTGCAGTTTCAAAACTACTTCACATTTAGACATGAATTAATTTTACTACTATATGATTAATAGAATAAAATGCATTATATACTACTTTGCTTTTAAACTAGCATTTCTCATGTATTCAAATACACATTTTTCTAACATTTTCCCCCCTATTAATACTTTTTATTCTATTTTGAAGTATGCATAGTGTCATTTCATCTCCATAGCCTTTTCCACTCAGGATTTTCTGCTAGGTGAGTCATTCAATCTATACTTCAGAAAAAGCGTCATCTGAGATCAATCTTTCAATCTCAATATCTTTGTAAAAAAAAGTTTCAGTAACAGATACATCAACAAAATCTTTGATTAATCTTTTCATGCAGGGAATTCCACAGCAAACACATGTTCCTATTAGGAGTATACCCACACAAATGGCAATCGGAATATTCATTAGGATGGAACCCCACCCCCCCAAATAGATTCTGGAAAAAGTCCGTCAGTGGGTTTGGGCCTGGTTCAGTCATGGCTGATACTTGCTGAATTACCTCTAGGTGGTTATTTATCTCATGACGATTGTCAGGAATATAAGCACAGCATTCTTCTTTGATAAGCGCGCACGTACCACCTCTCGCCGCTAGGGTGAAGTAAAGAGCCATCCGATTTTGTAGCACAACAGTTCTCATTGCGTTCAGTTCATCAGTCACCCGTTCTAGGGCGGAAAAAGTTGCATTACTCATTACTTCGAGAAGTTTCGACAACTTCCTCAGCTCCCAGATCGATTTGACTGCTCCATAGGCTGGGAATATTCCTGCCCAGGATATAACACTGTCACTCAAGTCCATACGAGTCAATTCTCTTTTGTCTTTTACTGAATTATGGTCTTTCCAACCAGCTTCAGTCTTCCCAACTGGATTCACCAGTTTCTTAACTGGACCTTCGGGTTTTCGGGCTGCTTCTCTCACGTTTCGTATCTTACCCAAAGGTAATTCTGCAGTATGCCTTATTGCCGGAGCCAAGTAACCCAAAAAACAACTGCCGGACCAATTCTCAGGTAACCATTTATATGCCTTTTTTCCACAAATAAAATAACAGTTTTCTACTTTAGTACTAATACACATCAGCCCTGCATGAAACATTTTTTGATCTATAACTGACAATTGTTTAAACAAAACTGGATTTTTTTGAATGTCACTCACAGTTGTTTTCAATGAGTTTAAGTAAGAGTCATAATTAGTATTGCAAAAAGTATTGCCATTACTATTCTTAATATAACATCGGTAAGATATGGTTATATTACAATTGCTCCAGCCCACCTGGAGGGTATCATTTTTATAGAAACCTACAACTCCTTTTTGTGTGATAGATAAAAATAAAGCTATTTTGTCCTGTGATCTCACAGTTCCTGTATCAAAAAGTAAATTCTCCCAAGTCTCATTTATCCCCAAAGGGACAGCGGGCATTATCAGTCCTCCATATGCTGTCTGTATAGCTGTACAAACCCAGCAACTTGAAATGTTCATAGTCTCTGCATATACACGTTTCATGGCTAGGTATGTGTTAAAATTTGGATGCCAGTCTATAGACGTTTCATCACGCCTTCCCACTTTCACTTGTGTGGTTGTGTGTAGGATAAACCACAGCAAGAGGAAAATTGTCACAATTAGTCAGTAAATGTACACTCAACAAAATGATTATGCAACATCTCTGGGGTTGATCTAAACTTCTATTCGCTTTGTTTTTGGCCATCTCGGTCTGGTTGTGTATCAGTCACAAAGTTTTTATCAAGTTGAAAGTTCTTTACCGGTTTACAATGCGTTAAATGAACCCAGGACGTCCTCTCTGCCACTCTAACTGCAGTAGGCGTTGCCAACAGAACCTGGTACGGTCCCTCCCACTTTGGACTCTCCCAATTCTTCCTTTTCGTCACTTTCAGCCAGATCCACGACCCTGGGGCCAAGACTGCTTCCACCGGTCTGGTCTGTTCCTCATCTGAGAGAGTTAAACTGCAAAACAGATTTTATTTGTTAAGTTTCCTCATATAACTAGCTAATGAACTGTCAGCCTCTTGCTCTGCAGGCGTAAGAGCTTTCCACTGAGGCACATAATATGCTCTCCCAAAAACCATTTCAAAGGCAGTCAAACCCTTTACATTTGGAACTGTTCTCATGCTCAGCAGTGCTAAAGGCAGACAGTATATCCAGTTCTTTTGGGTTTCCTCAACTAGTTTCCTAAGTTTATTCTTTAGGGTACCATTGTACCTTTCCACCAGTCCTGCTGACTGTGGGTGGTAAGCACAATGGTTCTTTAAGGAGATACCAAAAAATCTCCCAAGCTGGTGAATCGTTTGATTCACAAAATGTGTGCCATTGTCACTATAAATCCTCTCTGGAATGCCAAATCTGGGGATTACTTCTTTTATCAGGGCTTTCGCCACTGTTGCTGCATCCGGGTTTTTGGTTGGAAAAGCTTCTACCCATTTAGAAAACATGTCTACAATAACTAAACAAAACTTTTTCCCTTCACATTTATTCAATTCTATGAAATCCATACAAATAGTATGGAATGGGTATGGTGGTATAGGAAAACTTCCTTGCTTGATTTTAAATGCCCCTTGTGCGTGATGCTTGTTACAAGTATGACGAGCTGCACAAAATTTTTTTGTGTATCCGTATGTTTGGAATATTCTTTTTACTAACTGTACCATCCCCCCTGTTGAGACATGGCACTGCCCATGGCTCAACAAAGCTGCATATCTAAATAAATTAGACGGCAATATCGGTTTTCTTTCTTTGGAAATGTACAGTCCATTCTCAAGAATTGCACCTCGTTTTACCCATTTTTGTTTCTCTGCTTTTGTAGTAAGCGTCTGCATTGTTTTTAACATGTCTAAATCTAAAATCTCAGAGGGTTGTAATTCCTCATTTAAAAGTACAGTTTCTGAGTCTGAGGCTGCTTGCTTTGCAGCTGCATCAGCTCGTGCATTGCCTTTCGAAATCTTATCCTGTTGTTTTGTATAAGCTACACATTTACAAATAGCTACTGTGGTAGGTAACTGAATAGTTTCTAATAACTCCAAAATAAATTGCGCATGATTAATAGGTTTTCCACTAGATGTTATTCCTCTATTTTTCCATTGTTGTGCAAATGCATGTACTGTAGAAAAAGCATACTGACTATCAGTATATATGTTCACACTCTTGTTTTTTGCTAAAGTACATGCCCTCGTCAAAGCTATCAATTCTGCTGCTTGTGCAGATACGTTGTGTGGTAAGGACTGAGCTTCTAAAATTTCAGTGTCTAACTACTGCATACCCCACCAGATTCTTCCCTGTAGGACCCCTTCTGCATGAGCCGTCTATGTAATATTTCACGTCGGCATTATCCAAGGGCATATCTGTAAGATCTTGTCTAGGTAAAGCTAACTGTTCAATTTCCTGCAGGCAGCTGTGTGGTGTGCCCTCTGCAGGAGTTGGAAGTAATGTTGATGGATTCAATGTCGTACATCGTTCAATTGTCATATGAGGTTGGCTCAGCAGCATAGTCATACATGAAAGATGTCTAGCAGGAGAAAGGTATGCCACTTTCTCTTGCAGTAAAATTATTGCAACTGCATGAGGCACTCAATGTGAGAGGGTGGAATAACAACACTGAGGCCTAAGCCTGTACCGCCATTGCAGCTGCAACTACTGCTTGTACACAGTGAGGCAAGGATCGCGCCACTGGGTCTAACTGTGATGAATAGTAGGCTATGGGGCGTTGCTTGTCCCCATGTTGTTGCACCAATACTGACGTCATATACCCTTGCTTACAATCTACAGTCTGAAAGAACCGTTTGTGATAATTTGGAAGTCCTAAAACTAATGAAGAAGCTATCAACTACTTCAACCTGCAGAAACCCGTTTCTGCTTCGAGTGTCCATTGTAAGATATCTTGTGCTGCCATTGGTGTCTTATATATCAAGTCAGTCAGTGGAGCAGATTCCAAAGCATAATTTGGTATCCAGCTCCGACAAAAATTAGTTGTACCTAAGAAAGACATCATTTCTTTCTTGGTCGTTGGCTTGGGTGCTTGCAAAATTGCGTTTTTTCTTTCCTCATCTAGTATTCTACCTTCAATGGATATTACATATCCTAGGTATCTAACTTGTTTTTTCCAAAGTTGTAACTTACTTTTGTTTACTTTGTGTTGCAATAAATTTCAATAATGCTACAGTATCCTCCCTGCACTGTTGCTGGGTGGGGGCTGCTAGCAAGATGTCATCTACGTAAAGTTAGAATTTGACTACCTCCCGGTGGGGTAAACCCTGCCAGGTTGCTAGCCATTTCTTGTGCAAATATTGTTGGGCTCTCACAATATCCCTGTGGTAGTCGAGTATACGTATACCTTTTACCCTGAAATGTAAATGCAAACCAATATGGACTGTCAGGATGTATAGGTATTGAAAAGAAAGCATTGCTAATATCTACCACAGAGAAATACTTCTGTTGTGGTTCTAAATCGTTTAACAAGGTATGTGGGTCTGGCACCGTAGGTGCTCTAGGTATTACTGCATTATTTACAGCTTGTAAATCTTGTACCATTCGCCATTCCCCGTTTCCTCTTTTAACAGGAAATAGGGGTGTATTACATGGTGAATCAGGAGATTCTACCAGTACTCCTTTGAGTAATGCTGCTATTATAGGCTTAATTCCTATTTCTGCATCCTTTCTCAAAGGGTATTGTCTTTGCTGTGGTCTAAAAGCTGACTTTGGGGTAATTGTAACTGGTCCTGCTGTTTGAATAAGTCCTACATCTGACTTGCCTTTTGACCAAAGAGTTATTGGAATTTCACATAAAGCCTTTTCTTCTAATAAAAATGCTAATCAGCTGTCCTCGCTAGATTGCAAGTGTACAGCTGGATGTCTGTGTCAACCAATTCAGTTTTTGTTTTTGTATCCCTTGTTCTGACAGTTCTAAATCGGTCTTTCTCCCATCTTGTTACTTTTTCTCCTAAATCTGCCCATTTGACACTTTTTTTTTGTTCTTTGTCAAGCTGACATGTGGTAGCCGATTTGATCTATACAATGCAAGGAATTCTTGAGGTAATGAACAGCTAACTACACTGTTCCTCTCAGTATCCCAGTACAAAGTACGCAAAACCAATCTGGTTGCACGATTTCTAAACAATTCTTGCTCATACTCTCTCTCAGGTCCTGGTGTAGTACAGTAGTAGAGTACAGTGTAACAAATGCTGTTGATCAGTGTCAAGGGAGGGGGCTTTACTGATGGCTACGTTCATCAGTTCCTCTGTTACTGCCCCTGGACCAGTCGTGACTAGGTCCTGGCTGTATCAATAAAAGGTTTCACCCTCCGCACTACAAAGGTATCCATTTGTCTCTGTGCCTCCATACCTTGTACAGTTGGAACTACTGCTATGCCAAATATCTGCATAAGGTCCCTGCCCAATAGGTTTACTGGACACTTTGCAGAAACAACTATTTTACTTCTCTGGGTCATACCTGAAACAGGGTCAGTTATTGCTATATCATGGGAAAGTGGTTCCCTGTATAGCTGTCCATTTGCGGCTTTTACTAGTATATAATCAGGTGATTCGGAATGTTCTGGTAACTTGGAGGGGTGTATCAAAGTCCGTGACGCTCCTGAGTCACACAGGAATTTGACTTCCATTCCCTCCACCAGAAGTGTAACTTCCGGTTTCGTATCTGCTAAGTAGAGCTCTAAGCTCAGTAATGCCAAGTCCAAAATTTCACTTTCTTCATCCTCCATATCTACTTGCACTTCCTCTACTCCCTCTGTCACATTTACATTTGCTTTTTGTTTATTAACTTTTCCTGATGATTTCTGACTTTCACTTGATGTATCCTCACTATCATATAGTCAGTCCTCATCTCCCTTATCTTCTGTGATTACTTTTTTGTTTTGCCTACAATCCCTTGCTAGATGTCCCTTCTTCCCGCACTTGAAGCATTCACCTCTCTTTTTCCTTTCTTCAAAATCTTCTGATCGTTTGTCAGACTGTTTGTTTCCCTGGGTATTTTTCTTGCCCTTTTTACCTGACTGTAATACAAATACTTCAGCTCCGTCTTCAGCAGTGAAGACTTGCGCCTTTTTCTTTTTACTATTAAAATGTCTCTCAGCATGTCTAGCGTATTCGCGTAAGGCTTGTAGCCTCCCTGTTCGATGGTCTATCATATGCTTCGTAATGAAGCTACTAATAGGTGCAATGCAACCTTTCAAAAATGCATTTTTTAATTGTTCATACGGGGAATCATTTGTTTGGTTCTCAGGAACCGACATACTGCTATGATTATTAAAACATTCTAATAATCTAGCATAATATCCATCTATTGTCTCATTTTCCTGTTGTATGCATTGATTAATGCAAGTCCAGTCTGCTCTGGGTTTCCATTTTTCAGAGCTTCGGTCTGTCAGACCTTTCACTCTGTCTAACTCTGCATTACTATGTGGGAGTGGTCTAAGCTCTGCATTACGAGGATACCAGGTGCCACAAATAATGTGCCAATCCGGACCTATAATTTGTCTTACTACTTTTTCTACTTCCCCATTCAAGTGGTAACTTAACCTCATGCCTTGTAAATCTTCTAAAAATTTCGTAAAATTAACTTTCGGATGGGGGATTCCCTCAGTAGCCTTCTGGATGTCCTCCGGTGTCCATGGTCTATATACTAAGAGTGTTGGGTCCTGCCCTTCCTGTCCTGCCTGAGGATTTGGAACTTCTATAAGTGGGCATATTTCTTCCTCACTCTCATCCTGTAAATTTCTCTCCGTTTGGTATGATTCTGTGTCCCTATGTGTTTTACGTGTTCGGGACCTAGTTTCAATTGGATCTCTAACAAATGGTTGTGGTCTTGCTGAAACTTCAGGATAACACGGAGGCGGACCAGCCTGTCCACTCGCTTCATATCCTAAAAAGGGTAAGGGAGGGGGTAAGGGAGGAGGAGGAGCTGTTGCTATTACTAAGTAGTTATCCTCTTTGTCTAAAAATAATGTTTTTGAATTTTTAAGCTTCTGTTCTCTACGATTTGCTTCCTCAATCCACCTGTGTGCTTGAGGAATGCCTAGTTGGCGTTGCTTTTTTGCCTGACCCTCCCGCATCAGATTTAAGCTGTTTAAGGAGTTTAACTAGTGAAGTTTTATCTAGTTTACCATCAAATTCATATTTACTAACCCATTTCGTATAATACCTAACGTTATCAGAACGTTGTAATTGCATGTATTTTGCGTCTTCTGTTGGGGGCGGATCTCATGAGGTTTTAGTGCACTGATTACCCATGTCAAAGAAAATGTTACGTAACCCTTTATCACGTGATATCAAGTTCTTAGTTCCTGTTCACAGTTTATCTAGAATAACTGCCTACCTTATTCTGTTACCCTGATCTATGACCAAATATACAGTACTTCCTTTTGTCTCTGATCTGCATAACAAATCTTGACAACAATATACTGTAACCTAGTCCCTGATCTAAAACAGAAAAAAGGCAAATTCTTCATACCTGAGCCTCCGGTATTGATCTGTCCAATGTCCACTCTTCGGCCACAGATCAGAAAGTGGCCAGCCTCTTTACACGACAATTCAGTCGGAGGTCTTTTCACCCAAGAACCACAGTTTCGGTAACTTCTCCTGCGCAGTATTCGACCACCGGTAGACTCTGATCTGCAGCTGTCTAAGGGAATTTTCCGGCTAAGAAGGACCAAACTGTTAAAATTAAGAATTCAATACACAGGAGGTTCAGATTCAAAAGTTTACTAGTGTACACCAGGAGGCAAAAAACGTACAAGTACAGAATTTTGTCTGACATGAAACAGGAAGCACACAATTTTATATAGGTTTAACATTTAAGCTATGCCCACCTTACTGACGTGATATGTCACAGGGCATCTCCATCACTTTAGCTTACAATTCTTCATTCTTTAAGTCTGCTGATGCTGTATATTTTAAAAAACTTTTCCTCTAGATACAGTACGGCCTTGCTATCCAGCTGGTCAGTCATAATGTCTTTCTGTGAATTTACTTGTTCAAGGTTTCATATCAGTTCGAATACAATAGCAGCTTCAGTCTTTTAATGCATGTCTTTGTTCTCTGTTACACTTTCTCACACAGCTGCGTGCTATCTTAGTAACACATATACAAGGCCAGATCATTCCAACAGGAAAGAGCAGAAGATTTCATTATTTCACACATTTAATTTCCTGACCCAGCAGATAATCACTTGTGAAAAGCATAAACATTAAAACTTGCTAAGCTAGCATTCTGCCAGGGTCAGAGATCAGCTTTGCCTCAAGCCGCACTGCAGTTTCAAAACTACTTCACATTTAGACATGAATTAATTTTACTACTATATGATTAATAGAATAAAATGCATTATATACTACTTTGCTTTTAAACTAGCATTTCTCATGTATTCAAATACACCTTTTTCTAACAAACCTCCTAAGTGAGGATATCGGTACCTTCACACCACTGCCCCCCTTCCCTCTTGAAAGGATGTGGACAGCTATGCTGAACAGTACTCATACATATACCTGTACAAATGCATGGACTCTGCCATACCCAACAGAACTAAAACCTGCTCCTCAAGGAAATAGAAACCTGCCTGTTGAACATCCTCTATCAACAGGCTTTACAACAAAAGTATGAAACTGTTGTCCAAGGGTAAAAGAACAAATTCCAAATTGGAAGTACTCCCTTATAAGTCTCAACAAGCAAATTAGATCGCTAGTGAAAACCTCCAAAGTCAATTTGAGTTGAAACTAGCCTCTGGGGAAAAAAAGGGAAACAAAGCCGTCTTCAGTTACATTAGGAACCTCCATGGCAAAGCCCAGGTTTGCTCCGAATTAGTACTTAACAGTACCTCTTATACTGATCCTGTTGACTTGGCCAACCTGGTAGTAGATAGGTTCAGTGAAATTTTACCCCCCTGTCCTCCCCAAAGGCACATTCAACATCCCTGATACTTGTCCTGCACATCACATATCTGTAGATCAAGTACTAAAGACCTTATCCAAGGCAAGGAACACAGCAAGAACTAGCTTCACCACTGAGCACCGTATTCAGCCACAACCTAAGTGCAGACTTCATTCCATCAGAGTGGAGAACTGCCCTTGTCGTCCCTTTGCACAAAGGTGGTGGCACTATTGACTTTGGAAACCTGTCGGCCCATTAGTTTGATGTGTGATCTATAAAGCCATGGAGCATATTACAGATCTCATAAACAAGGACACAGTCTCCAGGCACTTGACCCCACCCAGTTCAGATTAGTCAAGAGCAGATCTTGCCTGTTGAACTTGGTTGACCTCTGAGACTGTCACAAGGCCCTGGATGAGGGAAAGTCTGTACATACAGCTTACCTTGACTTGGTCAAGGCCTTTGACACAATCCCCCACTTGAGCATCATCGAAAAGCTAATGCAACTTGGCTTAAATCCCTGTCTCTTCAGGTGGGTGGCCAGCTGGCTCACTGATGGAACCCCCACGGTCAAAATAAGTTCTTCCATCTCTGATAGCAGACCTGTCACTAGTGGTGTTCCCCAGGGATCTGTCTTGAGACCCCTACTGTTTGGCATCTACTTCTCAGAGGTCCAGGCAAAGACAAAAGGCTTGTGGCTGACCAATTTTGTGGATGACTGTAAGTTGGGTGCTGTTAGTGACTCCCCAAATGATGCTAACATACTGCAAGAGGGTCTGACGGCAACAAATGACTGGTGCCAAAGTCATTAAGTTAAATGCAAAAAAATGTATTATCATGCCATTCAGCAAAAACACTGCTCCTACTGATTATTACATAAATGGCAACTCCCTAAGCACACTACCTGTGGTTAGAGATCTGGGTACTCAGGTTGACAGCAATCCTCACATTTGACCACCATGTAGCGGCAGTGGTCAGAAAAGCCTTTTACTTTGTTCATCTTATAAGTAAAGGTATTGCATCCAGAAAAAAAGGTGATCTCTCTGTACTCCTCCCTCATTAGGCCAGCAATAGAGTATAATGCCCTGTTTGGTATGTACCTCTCCAAACACCTGCACCAACTGGAAAGGCCCCAAAAATACCTCACAGAGAATCTATGGTCTCCAACACCTGTCCTATGTGAACAGGCTCCAATCACAATTGTACAGATTGCTCAGAGGTGATCTGTGTCTCACCTACAAGGCAATATCAGACCCTGCCCTACTAGAGATGCTCCATATCTGCAAGTCTTAACTGTTCGCACTTTACCCACTTGAAAGGCCTAAATCTAATATGTGGCATCAACAAAACCTGCTGGTGAGATGTTTGTCTCTCAGAGACTGCTTAGTCTCTGAAATAAACTTCCCATAGTACCTCGCTGACCCTCTTCAAGCTCTAATTTGAGTGGGTGGGAAACCACAAATTTGTCCCAGGGATTCCACCTGTGTCCCTCATTGACAGGGGCGACAGGTGCTGACTGAGGTTTCTTTTTCGGGGGTAAACTCTTGACTAGGCTTGTAAGGACCCAGGGCCATTAGTCTAATAACCTATGAATCTGAAGGTTCAGGGTCTCTGGCCCATTCATTAGAGGTCAGACCACGTCAACAAAAAAAATGAAGGCATTCATTCTTGCTATGAACACTTTCCATTCCCTTTGGGCTCCAGGCTCTCAAGGTCTTTAGAGACAATACCACATTCATGTGGTACATCAACAAACTGGGCTCACAATGTCTTACCTTTGCAGACTAGCTTTTCAGGCCTGGGATTTTGCTATTCACTATTAGATAATCCTTCAGGTGGTCTAAAGCCCTTCAGAACACAACCTTGTGTTAGAGCTCAGGACCCTACCTCACGAGTGGATGCTTCACAAGGAGGTTCCAAGAGTCCAAAGTCATCTGATTTTGTAAGGTGGATGCAGTGCCCTTTTCTTGAAAGGGAATATTCTTGTATGCTTATCCTCTTCCTCTGCTTCTCAGGGTCCTGCACAAGATCATGAAAGTAGTTCCTCCTTTTTTCTTTCATCTGGCCAGGAGCAATCATCACAAGTTAACTCACTGGATGGTTATTCGCACACAAGACAAGGGATCTTTCATTCACCCTCCCTTGTCCACTTCACTTGACACTTTGGGTGATGGTGTCTAAATGGAATCAAAACCCTCCTTTTTCTCAGGTCATGCTTAAGGTTCTGCAAGAGTCTAAACAGGAAACTCCATTTAGCCGCATAGGATTTTCTGGTAGTGGGTTTCCTGGAGTATCTAACATGGCCAGCAGCCCTCTTCATTGGGTACCACTTTGGTCCTTTCTTGTGTGAACTGCTCAGTGCTGGCCTAGTGTGTTCTATTAAAGCTCATCTGTCTGCAATCTCTGCTCGTTTGCCTTTGGACCTGCCACTGGCCCTTTTTTTGAGGTCAAACAATTCCTTAAAGGCGTCCTTCATGTCAGGCCCCCAAGAAAACCTGTTCATCCCTCTTGAGGCCTTAATTTAGTTCTTGAAAAACTAACTATGGCTTCTTTTGAGCCTGCTTCTTTCTCCTTGTAACACAGCACCAAAAGACGCTGGGTATTTTGTTTGTTTGACTGCTCTTAGCCCAGCCAAAAGAACTTCTGAACTTTAGGCTCTAATGGCACTTTTTTCCATAAAGACAGTGTCTGTACTAATCCGTTTACACCCAAGGTGGCTAATGATTTGTGCCTTAATCAGTCTGTCCAATTTTTTTTTTTTTTTTTAACTTTATCACAATTTGCAAGTGAGAAAGTGCTCCGATATTTGGATAAGACAACAGCTATCTGAAAGTGTGAGTAGCGCTTTGTTTCTTTTAGTACCAGGACATTGGGTTTGGTGGCTTCTAAGCTAACAGTCTCCTCCTGGATTTCTAGGGCCATTTCTTCTTTTTCCTTTTATGGTAAACAGCTTTCTGCTTCAGTTCAAGCTCATTCTAAGAGAGCAGTAGCCTCTTCTGGAGATTTTTTTAAGGGTGGGGATACTAGATCCATTCTCAAAGCTACTAGTTTGATGTTATTCGTGTTTCACTGTTGCAGTCATCACATTTGGGTTATCTGCCTGCAGGTAGTCCTCAACCGGCCTGAATACCAGAGTCTTGGATTCCTGCGTTGGATGCAGTCTCTTCTTCCATGACAACAGGTTGTCAGAGGTATAAAATATGCAGCCGACGCCATTACATCAGTCTTTTTTGCTGTGCCGTGCCCTAAAAAGAAGCAGTTAACAAGTGCTGGTTGGCCAACTCCTGAAATTTTTGTTTTCGAGTTTCAGAACCAAAGTCTTAAAAAAAAAAAAAAAAAAAAAAAAAAAAAAAGTTAAGTACCCCGTTGGGGATCCTTTTTCTTGCTGTTAACCAATGTCAGTAAAAGTTAACAATTGTATTACCTGTGGAAAGCAAGTACCCCAAAGATTTTCATGCGTACTGCATTCCTTGCCTAGGCCCAGACCACAACATCCCCTGCTGTCGGTTTTGTGCCTTGTTCAACCCCCGAACTATTAGTCGTCTGTCTATATTTGCAGCAAATTATTTTGGTACTCTGTTTAACTATCCAGAAATGGCTTTGGTTAGCCATCAGACTACCAATATTCCGAAAAAATGTAAGGATAAAGATGGAGAGAGACCACACAGGTCCAAAACTGCCAAATGCTTCCATCAAGCTAGTTCCCAGTCCGCTGGTACTAAGTGAGGCGCTTTTGCAGCCCCTGATACCCGCTACTTAAGATACGCAGGCCTCTACTGATACCATTTGGAGTTCGGTATGCCGCGAGATGCTTCGACTATGGAACCTGCAGATGTTTCTACCTTGGATGGTTCTGGAGCCGCTGTGCAGGCACCTGCTTCTGAGGGTGTATTCAGGCCTACATACTTGCATTTTAAACCAACGCCATCTTCTTCATCCAAGCCTAAAACTCGACCCACGCCTAGAAAATCTATGTCCAAACCGCATGCTCAGACTCGTATGCCTAAAATAGAAATGGTTAGAATGGCTGAAGACCTTATTACCTTGATTAGGGAAAGCCAGCCTCCCCCCTCTAAGAGACCTAGAACTGGTTTTCCTTCTGATCAGGAAGCTGATATTTCTGTTTCTTCTGATTACCAGGATATTTACCCCTTTCTACCTATGAGGATTCTGATGCAGAGGATTCCATTCCCTCTGCTTCCCCTCCAGAAGATTTCTCTTTGGTCAAACGTTGCACACTCTTAGGGAGCAATCTGAAGTAGTTAATTTAATTTTATCTGCAACCTGTGTGTATACGGATCCGAACCGGCAACTTTTTTTTAGCATCTGCTCCGAGCTCCTCCCCTTACCCATAATGCTCTACCATCTGTCTTCCCCCAGATCTCGTTTGCCGCGCCAGTAGTGTGCATCATGGTCTCCTTTGCTCTGAGCTCAGGAATAGTAAGTAGCATTTTTTTCTGATATATAGGTGTGCTTGAGTAAGATTTCCCTTCCTCCCCTTGTGTAGTATCTCGTTTGGTCATCTGTGTTTTTTTTTAAAAAAAAAAAAAAAAAGTTTTGTATAGAGTAGTAGTTAGGCCTGCCCTTCCCCTACCTGTGTGTGTGGTTTTTGGAGAGGTAGTGCTTGTACCTTGGAGTGCAGGACTATAGCTTACCAACCAAAGCCAGTCTTTAAAAAACAATGTACAGTGTGTGGCCATAAGCTTTCCCCAGCCGATGGTCACACTGTGTAATTTGCTTAGGAGTGGCACATTTGTCCACTCATTGTGCTGTCTGTTCAGGTTTTAATCCTAGGGCCCCTAGGGATTGTAAGGCCAAGCTAGTTGCCAAAGGCCTTCTCCCTGCTGCCATGCTGGAATCTGCCTCAGTCTCTAGTATACCACCTTCCACCCAGATGGGGACTCCACCTCCCTCTTCGTCTGGCGATGGGTCTTCTAAGGACATATCTTCAGTCAGCGCGACTGACAAAGAAAAGGAAAAAGAAAGA
This sequence comes from Protopterus annectens, assembly GCF_019279795.1. Classification (NCBI taxonomy): domain Eukaryota; kingdom Metazoa; phylum Chordata; order Ceratodontiformes; family Protopteridae; genus Protopterus; species Protopterus annectens. Next base: position 1,665,890,121 of record NC_056725.1, read on the forward strand.
GGGGAAAAAGAAAGGCGCAGAGAGGAAAAGGAGAAAAAGGACTGGCATTGTAAGAGGTCCCCAGGCAGGGAGCTCTTTCTCAGCCCCCCATCTAAGATCATGAGGCCTGTTTCTCCACAGCTCCGGTCTCCTCGTTTCTCACCGGAGTCGTTGGAACATTCAGACCTGAGGCCTTCCTTCCCACTTTGCAGACCAGCCAGATCCTAGTCAGTGGCCTCTTCGAGGTCGACTCTGAGCCTATCGAACATGGATATGGTCAGGATGATGCGGAGATTTATTCAGACCCAAATTCAGATGCAAGTCTTGCCAGGCCCCTCTGCCTCTGGAGGGGGGACCTCCATGCCTCTTTTCCACCCCATCTCTCCTTCCCAGATCCGTGCTTCGGGGCTCTTGGATCAGAGTTTTTTTGGAGCTGGTAGCTTGGCGCTGACTAACCTCTACTCCGGCTATTACCTTGAGTTCCTCAGATCAGACTTGTTCGGATCTGAGTGACTCTCGGAGCCGCAGACAAGGGAGTCTGACCCAGGGGAACGGATTCTTCACCTTCGACCTTTTTGGATCCGATCCATTCCCTCGGACCTCTGGCTACCCTGTCTTCGGATCCGGGGAGGGCTTCTCCCTCTGCCTTCGAAGTGGTGGAGAGGGTTCTCTCCCAGGGATTGAGACCCCAGCCTATCCCCTCTGATACCACACAGGTCACCCTGGATTTGGCGGCTACTTCCCTTCCTTCATCCTGTGTCTGGGACAGCCCATGCCAGAGGATTCCCAGGTTAATTTCCCCGAGGAAACACCTGCGGCTCACTGATCCCCTTCTGAAAATCCCACTGAAGAGGGTCACCGTAAGCGCAAGTGCGAAAGGAGGCACTTGGACCCCCTCTGAGTCCTTCACTACTGAAACTGACTTAGATGAAGAAGGTTCCCCCAGATCACCTCCCGAAGACGTCTCTTTCGGAGAAATTATGGAGATAATCCGCTATAGGGGAGATTGGTCAGCCCCAAAACCTTCTGGGGATGAGTCAGTGTTCCTGGAGGCCTTTGGCACGGGCCCATCTACTTCCTGGGTGTCCCCACCTGCAGACCCTTTGGTGGACCTCATCATCACGAGGGCATGGAAGGAGCCTGACACTGTAGAGCCCATCCCCAAACGCCCTGACAAGGTTTTATCTCCCCCTTCTGACAGAAACCCTGGTCGAAAGGAGCCCCAGTTGATGCTATGTTGGGCGCAGAGGCCACAAAGAGGGAACTAGCAGAGGAGAGTTCCTCAGTCCACCCTCCAGACACCGAGTCCAGGTCGGTGGATAGGTTTGGGAAGCGCGTATACTCCTCAGCAACTTTTTCTATCCGTGTGCTGAATTATTTGGCACGTGATTCGGTTTCAGCGAGACCTTGCTTCGGAATTCGCGGAGTCTCCCCCAGAGTCTTTATCGCCGCAGGACAGACTGTTGTTCTCGGCAAGTGTCTACTCTGAAGTCAGTCTCAAACACATCTATGCGGCTCCTTTCCCATGCCACGGAAGGAGCAGCTAGAGCGGCTGGGACGGACATAGCCTTGAGGTGTCATGCCTGGCTCAGATTGTGTCAGTTCGCGGACCCTTTCAAGGCGTCGTTTATCAACGCTCCCTATGATGGTTCTTCCCTTTTTGGGGAAGACCGTACGTGACACACTTGTCCAGAGCGAAAAGGACGGGAAGACTTGTCTGCCATCGGAGTCCGCTTCTCTAACCCTCAGCGGACCTTCTCTAGGAATCAGAGGGCAGAAGAAGATGTGGTTCTGAAAATCTCAGTTTTCCCGGTATTCTCAGGACAGCTATTCTCCCAGAGGCAGAGGGACAGGATCGACTCCGACCCATAGGTAGAGGGGGTCCCAGGAATTTTGGGTCTAGGGAACCCTTCTCTGATAGACCTGGTCAGCAGCCCTGAGGGGTTGCCCGACTGTCCTACTCTGGAGGCAGTCTGGGGATGACTGTCCTT